>NC_135783.1:214896971-215196971 GCF_051106095.1 Pogona vitticeps | reverse complement strand
GTAAAGGTAGTGTGGACCTTCCTGTCCATTTTGCTTAAAAACTACATTATTAGCAGTAATTTATTGTCATATGAGCAACATTTACAGCACTCTTCTCCAAAGAGTTAACGTATGAAGGCTGAGGCCAGCCAAGGGAAGAAAGGGCCATATGCTGTGAGTCCGATGGCAATTATATATATATATATATATAAATTGTATTTTAATTGTTACATATCTTTATTGTATTTTAAATGCTGTAAGCTGCCCAGAGACCTTTGGGTAGTGTGGGCGGCATATAAATAAATAAATAAATAAATAAATAAATAAATAAATAAATAAATAAATAAATAAATAAATAAATAAATATAACTGCCATCATCTTTGTCATACACTGTTGACAACTCAAGTGTACTGGATTTTTGCTGGGAGTAGTCAACTGCCTTGGGAGGTCAAGTCATACTGATGATCTCTATTTTTGTAACTGACAAGTCAGATAGTGAATCTGAAGAAATGTTTCAGATGCAATGAAGTCAAATTCTTGACTTGTCATTACTTGGCAATGTTCCTTCTAAGTAATGCATCCATACCTCTCAAGAAGTTAGTGGAATGTTTGGGCCTTACCTCCACCACCTCCTCATATTCTTCTTCTTCTGCCATCTTTGCAGCGAGCCTCTCACCTACTCACTGACCATAAAACAAGAACAGATGAACATTAGATCATGGAACTCAGTGCTACACATTACTAGTCATAGGCATGCATGCATCATGGTTCAGAAGTAAGTAATATCATACAGATATTTTGAAATTTTAATTGTAGCTCATTCCATCATATAGGAGGTTTTTTAATTACATGATTGCCCCTACCCCAAAAAATCCCACTTCAGCATTTCTATTTATAAATGCATTAAGAAATATCCATTGTCCTTCAAAAATGCCAAAATAACATAAGCCACAACCAAATAAGAGGCCATTTGAAATGTACAACTCCAATTGCAATTGTTCTTGCTTTTATAAAACTTGTATTTTTCTCCATTATGTTGTATCTCATAGTGTAGAAAATCAGATTTTAAATGTCAGGACATTAGGGTTGCTAGCATACTTAATTCAAGGAATGGACTTCCTTATATCCTTTAGTCAAGCATATTTTCACTGTGCCCTGAGATGGAAATTATTAATTTTTTTTTCAACGACAGGTCCCAGAAACCCCCTGCCAGGCACAGCCAAGTTTATGTCTGTAGGTTATGTTAGATCATGGCACTCATGTTGTCTGGAACACAATCCAGCAGCAACATTATGTTCTCTTTACATATTCCAGTTGGGAACATACTGTTGTAGTCATAATTAGTTCTTATCTGCCCAGATGTCATTGGCATTCATAAAGCAAATAAAGAGGTAAATCCTATTATGCATCTGTTCTCTCACATTTATTTGTGTGATGTACAAAGTATGTCAGATAACTGTTTAGAGTGATATTTCAGATCAAATGCAATGCATCACATAAGAACTCATTCCTTTATGACCAAGGGGATTTCTAAGGAGCATTTTATTCTGAGTTTTACTTGTGTTTTTAATATTGTTTTTATTACGTGTTTTAATGTGACAGTTGTTTAATGCTTTTTAAACGTAATCATTTATTATTTCACTTTAATTTTTTTTAATGCTGTAAGCTGCCTTGGATCCTTCAGGAGAAAGGTAGCATATAAATAGTTTAGAGAAAGAAAGAATAAGGAAGCAGTTGGAAATAGTCAGAAGCAGTAGCTGCATTCCCAAGGCATTTGTGTTGAAGACTGTGCACTGAAAGTTAGTCATAAACCTCTGAGAGAAAAGGGAAAATAGCAACTCTATCACCCTTGTAAGTATCTTCTAGCAAAAGTCAAAATGTAAGGAGTTGTTAATTGAAAGCCCTTTTAATATTCCTTGGATACAACTATCATATGTAGTGTTAATATATGGCATTGCTGTTAGAATGCTCCAAACCTTCTCAGTCAACAAAACTATCATTTGGCTGGGATAAACCATTTGTTGTGCCATTATAATATTATAAAGAAGCTGCAATCAGATAATATTATAAGGAAGCTGCAATCAGATAAGTCTTGCGGGGGAAATTAAGATACGTTGTTGGGGTTTTTTATTTATATACCACCCATAGTTCTAGAGCACTCTCTGGATGGTTTACAACATAAATATGCAAACCACACTCTCCCTCCCCTCCCCATGGGAGCTGGGTACTCATTTGAGCATGACTTAGTGAGTATCCTTCCCATTAATATCGCACAATCAGAAGTAGGAGGAAGCAGCTTGGTCACCTGTGTTCACCTCCAAATGACCTGTAAATATGTCAGGTAAATTACTTATGGTGGCCCTTTTCAGGGTTTTCTAGGTAGAGAGTATTCAGAAATGGTTTACCATCCCCTTCTTCTCGGGACATCCTGGGACTGGGCAGCTTGCCCAAGGCCACACAGGCTGGCTCTACTCGCAGGAGATACAGTGGGGAATCGAACTCCCAGCCTCTGGCTCCACAACCAGATACCTAAACCAGTGAGCTCTCCAGCCAACATAACAGTCATTTTAAAAAGCATTTAAATAAACCTGTTTAAAACTCAGCTCTTTGTTCCTCTTTTCAGGCTGCAAAATGTGCCACCAAACTATTTATGTAAGTAGCAGTTAAGCAATTTTTAAATGGACTTTTAATTCAGTATTTCCTGACATACACATTCCAATAACAGCTTATTAGCACACTTTTCTTTTTGTTGTTACTGCCTTTAAATTAATGTATACAGTTGTTTTAATACACTGTACATTCACTGCAACATATCCTTAAATCCTTTTTTATGCAGCCACTTATACATTCTAAGCACAGTGAGACCACATTATGCTCTTATTTGCAAAGCTGCTATAACAAAAATATTGCCTGGGCACATACATAAGCATTAAATCACTGCAACGTATATAAAATGACCTTAAGTCAAGGAAGTTAACGTCTCTCTTCCCACCATTGGCCTTTGTGGATGCTCCCTTTGTTTGCTTCTGCTGTTCTTTTCTTTATGTGTGTTTTCCCTTCAGGCCTAGAAGACATCAAAACACTTACTATAGCTTGGGTGCGTATATGAAATGAATCAATTAATTCACTGGAACGTCCTCTGAACTTGCCCCAAGGGACTGGGGCCCCTATTTCCAGTGCAGGCAAGGAGATGAAGGTTTGCAACAGCTGCTTCCTAGTGCAAAGATATGTGCTCTGTAAGCTAATCCTTCAGTACGATTGGCTGGTTTTGTTTAGCTAGCTAAACTGCCATTCCTTCTGAGGCAAGTGGTGGTCCAGAACTATGGGTTAAATTTAGGTGCACAGTCTCTTCCCGGTGCTAGTTTTATTCAATTAAAAGTGAAATAAAATAGAATTTAGAAGCCTAATCTACAAAACTGGCTAACGTTCTAAAAGATAAACAGGAGAGGGAGGTCATTAGGAGGTACTTAGCTGGAGCGCCCATTGATCTACCTAGTCCTTGTGCCACACCACCATGGAGCCATAATCTCTTTTCCCCTCAGGTAAATTACCAAATGTTGTGCTGACCTCTCATGCCAAGTAGGATAAACAAGCATTGGTGAAGAATTACGGAATACAAATACTCCTATTCTGACAAAAGTCCAGTATCCCTTTAAAAAAAAAAAAAAGCAAACTCCTTGATTGGCCAATACCAATTCTGGGTTGTTGTTGATGTTGTTTAAAAAAATAGCAACAGATATTTTGAAAAGATGGGCTTACCAGCAATTTTTAAATAAATTTCCTTAGCAGCAAAGCCTCTCCGACTGTCCTCCTTCCTGAGAAACGCTGGGCAAAAGCAGAGTTAGCCCGAGGCACCAGCTCCTAAATTATCATGTGGCTGGGGAAGCCAATCATGTTTCATCTTGATCAAGTTTCAGATGCTAAATATACATAGTGACCCTCTGGAAGACCACCTGTTCAGCAATCCCACAAAGAAAACTTAAGCCACATATGCTAGCCATTCGTCTGGGTTCTAACCCAAATCAAAACATAGGAAGAGTGTCAGCTCAACTCAGTTATGACTCATGGCAAAGTACAGATAGGTTTGACTATGGTGTGTTATGATCAGAGATGATCAGCATGACATACTAAGGGAGAGTAGGGGTGAATGGTGCACATGTTACCCCAACGCTGTACTGCAGCTAAAACTGTGCTCACGACCTGGGGTTCAAATCCCAGGTAGCCGGCTCAAGGTTGACTCAGCCTTCCATCCTTCCGAGGTCGGTAAAATGAGTACCCAGCTTGCTGGGGGGCAATGTGTAGCCTGTATAATTAAAATTGTAAACCGCCCGGAGAGTGCTTGTAGCGCTATGGGGCGGTATATAAGTCCAATAAATAAATATAAATAAATAAACTGAGAACTGTGGCTTTTGTGCACTGACAGGCGCTCTGCCCCTTTCTGCCAGGGGCCAGTAACAGAGCCAGCCAATCAAGAACTTGGTCCATTGTTTCTCCATTTAACTAACTCAAATTTGATTACATCTTAAGGCCAACCAAAACCAATAGATAAGGTGCAGGTGTTGAGTGGAGTGATTGTTCTTGCCTGCAACATCCCTAAAGGCCTGACAGGTTTAGGCTATCAAGGCCAGAGATAAATGGAGTTACTGTAGTATGGCTCGTTCAAGAGTTGGCTTTCTGGTTCTCAGTGCACCGAGTTTAGCTGTTTATATGTACGATTTAGCAATAATTTACTTCTAGTCTCACTACTAGTGTAAGATTGACTTCTGGTTAATAATAATAGGTTGGAATTTTATAGATGGGTCAGACCAATCAGGGTCTTCCGATTTTCTCCTCACAGCAGTCCTTTAGGTGGTGCATTCCAAGGTACATATAGGTGATTTATTGGAGTACAACTTCCAGAATACCTCATAACTGGCCACATTGGCTGGGGATTCTGGATGCTCAAGTCCTAAGACCATCTAAGTTGATAACCACTGTGCTAGATTCTTCTAATCATAAAGCTGTTCCTATGTACACAGATCTTGTGTTTTGTAACCCACCTGCCTTTTGCAAAGGGACAAGATTTGTAGACAGACTGAGGGGGCAAAAAAGGAAGGATTCTCCATTAAAAGATGAATCCATAATATGGATCACATTCTGAATTAAGATACATGATGGTCAGCTAAAAGTTGTGAACATGGCCATAACATGTGTCTACTTGTGTTATTTTCCATATATGGGAAAATTACTTTATGGACTACAATCCCCAAATACTCCAGACAGCATGGTTAGTAGATTCTGGAAGAAACCAACAATTGTGAGAGGAACTGGTTTTGCTCATTGGCAGTTCTAACAAACACTCTGAGGCAAGAATATTATCACCATCCTCTAGTCTCAGTGCCTGTGAGGAGAAAGTGTATGAGGCCATTGAAGAGATATATTTAGTTGTTTCATGCAGCTCTTCTTTATGGTTTTGCCAGGTTTAGCAGGGTTAGTAGAAATCAGAAGGAAACGCCTCTGAGAACACAGTTGTGTTGCTTGTAGTGTGAGTTTAACCCAAACTCCCTTTTCCTTCTTAATGTGACTCCAAAAACTTTTCACCCAATCCTCCCCATGCTTACTCTATACATTTATTGTTTGAGTTGTACAATGCACTTATTTCAGGTGAGCCTCTGTGTGTTTTACATAATGCAACTTATTCTGTTCCTCCCATTGGCTCTAGCTGTCGTTAGGTGCTTGATTTGCTTTCTTTGTGTGGCTCATTAAAACAATTATTTCCCTTGCTTTTGTTTGTGTACATGTGTGTGCACATGTCCACAGACGCACATGCTATTATGTGCAATTCAGTATTCATCTAAATCCTGCCAAGAAGCATATTTTATTCACAAAGTACATCTATTACGATGATATTGCACAGCTGATTCACACTGTGAATGTGAATCACAAAAAGAAGAACCATTATTGTAATTTTATTGCCCATTCTTGTAAAAAAAATTGCCTATTTGATTCACAAAAAACTACACCTTAATTTTCAGGCCATTGTTATATCTCCACATTGTTTAAACAATCATATGCTGTTTACAATGTCACTTCCACAGTTACCATCATGTTACCATTATACCTGCTCATTAGCTTAACTTAATGAGTCATGTGGAATACTAGAAATACAAAGGCTACCCCTAGGGCCAGATGGAAGTTCTCCTCTATCTGAGCCTGAAATCAAAGGTATGAAGGAGGAGGCGGTGGCAGCACCTTGGCAGAGGCAGCCTGGGAGAGAAGGCGGGCTGTCCGGGTCACAAAAGGCAGGCATGGCTGGGGACCACTCTAAAGTAGGCGAGGATCCCAGGACGGGTGTCTACCTTTACTGTAGGGCATAAATAAGCATGGGGCAGACTGCCAGGGCAGCCGCCGCCTGTTCAACCACCTTCAGAGGCAGCATCAAGCATCCCTGTTGGGAATAGAAGGAGAAAAGTCACACCAGCAAGGGCAGGACCAAAGAGTGCTGGATTCTCTGGCAGCCGTTCTCCGTTTGTCCCCTGCAAGAGGCTTTTCTTTGTCTGCTACCCACATCGGCCAACCGCTGCTGCCTGCCTAGAGTGGCCTTTCAGTGAAATACTCTGATCCTTACATTTGGTCTTTGCTGCACTATTCTGTTCAGCAGTACATTAACGATGAACCTTAGAGATATTCTTTAGGGCTTTAGCATGGTGACATTACTACGACCATCACCACCACCCCGGCAATGGGCTTCTAAGCCCTGCCGCCTCTTGATCCCTGTGTTATCCTTCAGGGCAGTGTTTCAATCCATCCTCCTAATCTTGTTTGCTTTTTACACTTACTATTTGGTGCAGTCCTTAATTGTGAACTTGGAGATTTTCTAAGGGCACTTGGAAGGTGTGACCAGCACAGGATAAAAGCAAGGCTGAACATGAAAGTGTGTGTACATATTTGTATTATTTTTAAAAAAGCAAAATCTAAAGGTGGCTGGTACACAACCCCTGGAAGCTATCTGAAATTTGTCAGAATTATTCCCCTCTTTTAATTGTATGATAATTTCACAGATATTGGAGAAAACACAAAGTTATAGCTCTTGCAGTTTCCCAGTGTGAGTGCTGATTATCAGACTTTCCAAGTTGATCTGGAATCTGGACCTGGACTGAATCAGACGGGGTCTGTACCACTCAAGAACAAATCAAGATCCAGTCCAAAATGCCCATTTGCCCCTCCAAACCAAACTGCATGACCGATGCCTGGGTGAAGATGACTCCAACTGAGATTCTGTGATGCCCATTGATTTTGCCTGGCATAAAATATACACAACCTGAGTACAGGTTAAAGATATATATTCAGTTATTTCACACAGTTCTTCTTTATGGTTTCCCAGGTTTAGCCAGGTTAGTCGTAATCAGAGGGAAAGGCCTCTGAGAACACAGCTGTATTGCTTGTAATCAGATTGGGGGAAGGTAGTGGCCTTCAAGGATCATATTTATTTTTTGTTCTCTGCTTTCTTTACTTGGGATATGATGATGATCTATCTTCTCAGTTGACTTCATCTTTTAAAGGAGTGCCTCACCTATACGCTACAATCTAGAGACTTGGGATTAATTTTAGAGGTCAGACACATTTGAGTGACACCATAGTACTTTTACGATGCTTCAAGACAGATGCAGCATGATCCACCCGTAGTTTAAGAAGTCAAGCTTGTGACTTCATTGACGTCTTTTGAATGATGAATTCAGTTTCCAAATTTAAGCATTCTCAATTACTCAATACATTTGGTTCCAAAAAAAGTTTTTCCCCAGGTATGTCAGAGCACCTGTTTATAGGTCAAGATTGAGAACTTACTCCTTTTTTTTGTCTGTGTAAGATTTCCAGTTGTTCTGCTGGATTCAACTCTGCCCCTTGTTAGTTCATGACTCGTTTAACACGTTACTAGTAGTGGCCCTCATACAAGAAAGAAGGAGACAAATTCCTCTCTACACACTTAAAACAAGATATGCATCCTGGTCTCCCAGGTTGTATCCACTGCCACAGCAGTGCAATTCCTATGATCCTGTACTATTCTGTCCACTGGGGGATAATCAAGGGGGCTTCTATAGGACCAGCCCAATAGTTGCAAGCACTAGGAACACCGAAGTTACCAATTAGACAAGAGCAATTTCATCGGTTGTCCCATTCATTTATAAAGTATGAAAAGCATATCGTACCAAATCCCGAACTTGAAAATCAACAGCAACAACAAAAGTGCAGGCAGATAACAAAGGGTGCAGAAGGGTGCAAAACTTTGGCGATTGCTTCACGAATAGTATTAAAAGCAACAATTTTAAATGCATCCATAAATAGAAGCAGAAAATCAGCAAGGGAAGTAGATGAACCACTTATAAGAGTATATGATGCACAAGAGGGGAAGAATCAACCATCTGAGTATTTATTTGTATCTGTGTTCACTGCAGACAATGAAGCTAGATTCCTTACCTTCACTGACATTTTTTTGAATGGGAGCTGAAGTATATGAGATGAGTTCTAGACCTTACCGCTAATAAACAAATTAAATGTGAAATACCTAATTTGCTCACTAAAATATGTAGATTTCCCCTAAGATTGACCTTTATACAAAAGAACTGAGAAGTGGCCAGTCTTATGCCTCTTTTTGCAAAAAGAAAGACCCAGAAAGAATCATGGATGTAGAAAAGAAATCTAGGAGACTGCAGCATAATAATTCCTGATATTGAGAATATTCTCCTTTGGTAAAGTTGTATTTAATGACCCTTATGGCTTCTTTTCAGCTATGCAAATCTGAGAGTCTGCTAAAAGATAAGGTACACTCCTCCAGTGAAACTATCTTTATTTGAAATATGCATGTTTTGGAGCAAAGTTCAGAATCTAGACAGATTCTAGACAGGGAGTCCTGGCTCTTTGAGGACTGAGCAAAGAACCTGAGTTCCTTTATTTTCTTTTAGAAGAGGTAGCTATGCTAGTCTGTGCTAACATATCAGGCAAAATCCAAAGAAACAAAACAAAAGAAAACAAAGACAAAGACATGTGGCACCTTAAAGACAGTATCTTTGCCATCTTCCCTAATAGTATTTCAATCTACAGTTTTTCTGGTTCATGGTCAATTGATTATTTTAATGCAAATCTGTTCTTTATGTGGAATTTAAATGCATCAGGAATCTTGTTTAAATTATATTTTGGCACCAGAATTCTTAATTTTCTTTTTCAACTCTACTTGAATGTTGGATATTGACAGTTCATGATCAATACCACAATCTGTTCATGGTCTTGTTTTGGCAAAGAGAATACAGCTTCTCCATTTCCTGCTTCCAATGATATAGTGTATTTGATTTCTATATTGACCATCTGGTGACATCCACTTTTACAGATACAGTAGATGTCTGTTCTGTTGTTTTTAGTGTTTATTTGCAATAAGCAGATTGCTGGCTTTGCAGAACTCTACGAGTCATTCTCCTGCTTGTTTCAATCCCCCTAGGCCAAATTTTCCAACAGCATTTGGTTCTGCTTTTCCCCCTCCTTTTGTGCTCCAGATTTCGATAGGCACTGTTAATTTGTTGGTCTATATGCAACAATGACAGTTATGGATGTGCCTCCAAAATCTTTAACATGGGGTCTTATGAATGAATGATCACTGTAAGTGCTATACTATCCTTTTCTTTATTTTAATAGCTGCTGAAGGCTACAAAATAACTAATTCACTGGAACATGTTGGGTTCCTTCAATGAAATTTTACACATCTTTGAGAACTTTGGGTCTCTCATTTAGTGGTGGTTGCTCTTTTTGATATGAAGAAAGTGAATAATAAGAATTGCCCCTAAAAACATATGACATGATCCCTTAAACCTGAAGACTGGCAGTTTCAGCGCATGCAAAAGGAAGTGAGCCTAATTTAAAATTGCTGTTTTTATTGCCAGAAGAAGCAGAGATCCTCTCCATCCTGGAGAACAATAAAGGGGGATTGGAACAATTCATGGAAGCCAAGAACATCCATGACCAGTGATCCCTAGCTACTAATATATGCATGAGGGCTGTATATTACTTCGTAGGCCTCTGTGTATCAGTTGCTAAGCGACAGGAGCAGAACACCTTGCCAGAGGCATATGACTGGCCACTGTTTAAACAGAGCGTTGGCCCGAAGAGGTCTTTTGTTTGATCCAGCCAAGCAGGATAACAAGATATCCCCCTCGAAAGTTTCTTCATTATTGCAGAGACGGGAGGAGGAGAACTAGGAGGAAATCTACAAGTACCATTTCCTGACTCCCAGTAGTTGATGAAATTATGGCCTCCCAAGGGTGGCCTTCTAAAACCAGCTGCAGTAGAGGCAGTCACACAAGGTCAGGGCAACCGGTGTTTCCTCTGCCAATGGAATTGAGGTACCTAGTTGCTCTGAGCCCAGTATTTGGGACGAATTTCCCTAGGTACCAATGGAAACTGAAAGACACATGGCTCCATAATTTGACAACCCATGTGTTATACCTTGGCAGTGGGCAAACTGTGATTCCCCCAGATGTTGTTGGATTGCAGTTCTCGTAAACCCTTGCCTTTGGCTATGCTGGCTAGAACAGATGGAGTGTGTAGGTTGAAAACATAAGGAGGGCCGTAGCTGCCCACTCCGGAATGTAGGCAGGCTAAGACATTTCCAGTTTTGCTCCATCATGCCATAAAAATTACAACCAAATTCTGTTTGATTTTTGTTTTTTTAAATTCATCTGTCACAAATTGGCAAAATGAACTGACCCGGCCCTGTCAACTGGAGAGCATCCCAGAATCCAAATGTCTATCTTCTCCGGGTCTGAGAGTCTTGTGTTTTAGAACTCTGCCAAGGAAATGTGTATCTTCCTGTCAATTAGTAATTAATTGATTACTTACCAGTATTTGTGTGGATCTTGTACCTATTCACACATTTAATGGGATGCATGACCTGCTCTTGCTAATGCCGGTCCCAACCTCTGAGGCTGGTGTATGTTTTTCATAGGACAAATACAAAGGACAAGGTCATTTTAAAGCCAGTCTTCATATCACCTGGCTCTGCTGTTGCTCCCACTGGGGTCCTAATTTAGAGCTGAGGCATTGTCAAGCACGTAACAAATACATGCCTATGTTGCTGGTGTCAGCCCAGTTGAGTTCAGTTTACGTAGAGAACAATTTGCTGCTTTCTTCTTTTCTTCCTGGCCAGAATCTGAAGGTACAGGATCAAATCAGTTGCACAGATCTGGCATTTGACACGGCTGCCATCCAATCCTCTTAGACTGATAAAATCAAATTTGGAAGGAATCTATTGAATCATCTAGTCTCTATCGCAAGATAGCTATGTACACCTTATAAATGGAGACGTCCTATTTCCTGTTCAATAGTCACATAAGAGCTCTCCTAGTTCAGGTCAAAGGTCCATTTTGTGTAACGCTTTGTTTGCTTTTATAGCAAATCGTGTTTTTTTGACTATCAAAGTCACAGCCCTTCCCCACCGTTGCTTCCCAGCAACTGGTATTGACTCCTGAAGCACACAGCCCCTCAAGCAGGACATGCCAACTATTTTTATTACCAGGGCTCCTTTGGCTTTTCAGATCTTTTGCACGTCAGTGTTCACTAGCCTCACCCAACATGGTCAGTGACAAGGATTATATAGGACCAAAAGTCCAGAACATCAGAAGGGCTAAAGGATCCCATTCAAAACTATCTACTAACAGTCATGGGCCAAAATCCTTTCGTGATGTTCATCAACAATGTCGTGATCATCAACAATGTCAGCAGCAGATTAAAGATTTCCTTTTCCAATTTCAGGATGCACACAGTTCACACACAGAGATACAATGTCGCATGCTACCCAACATTGAAAAACAAATTATTCAATCTGCCACCGTTGGCTTCTGGCGACATCATTCCTGTTGGACTGCGCCCAACAGGATTTCAGCTATTCTGAGGGGTGCCTTATGTAGCTACATTACAACGTTCTCCTGGACACGAGGAAGGTACCAGCAGGCTTGAGGAGATTCCAAAGATTTGCAAAAGAAGAAGAAAATGGCATATAAGCAAATAAATAGTGTTGAAAACATGATCAGTAGCCACAAAATGTTGAGCATCTGCTGAAGTGAGCAGGTGGGAGAAGACAGTACTCTAGTAAAGGACATGAATGGATGGATGGTGACATTTTTTAGAGACCAGATTTGTAACCCCTCCAATTCCCCTCTTAAACCCACCTAAGCCAGAAACCATTACTGCATCAGATTCAGGGAAGCCTTTGATACCAAGCCACCTCGTTTCCTTTATGTACTCTCATAAAAGAAGGACACGTAGGCCAGCTGACAATTATTCTCCATCCCATTCAGTGTTTCTGCTGCAGGCTATTGCCACCACTATAGAATGGCTTGGTAAACAATATGTAAGGATGTACTAAATTATGAGACTGATTGTTCATTGCTTTTATGCAAAATGTCATCCTTATTTTTTAAAAAAACCACTTCAATTTTCCATGGGTTGAATTCAGATTCACACAGATGGGTCTGGAAGGAACAGCCATCCTTGCACTCTCCCCTCCGCCCACAAACCAATTCCTCCAATCCAACAGAGATGGCTACAAATAATTTGGGAGAGAGCGACTCTACCTTATTTGGGAAAATACAGAGCTTGCTCTTTTTTATATTTTAACTCTCTTTACACTCCTCTTATCCAATATGTAAACTCGTTATGGGTAGCTATGTTGTCTGGGGCTTGCTGCTTCCAGGTTTGGGTTCTCATTAGTGTACTGGGGTGAGAGAGAGACCCTTTTTGGCCCTCTTTACTTTTGAAGGCTATGTAGTCCTTTAGGCCGCTTTAGATGTGTTAGGACTGTTTCCCCCCCCCCCCCAATAAAAATTAAGTTTACTGACATTTTAAAAAATAGTAAGGTAAAATTTGTAAAATGAGTAAATAATCTAACACAGTGTTCATTAAATGTACGCCCTGCTACTGCATTAAAAGCAGAACCAGGTCTCCTAATATTGAACCTAGTTGCCGTAACTCACAATGTTACAGTTCATCACTAGTTCAGTGTACCTCTCTTGTATATATTATTCCTAAATGCTTAATTGCTGGGAAATGTCTTACTGTTTTCCCACAGGCAAGGCAGCAAAATGAAGCATGCCATAAGCATCAGCCGAAGCTCTGATCCTATGGGATAGATTCTATAACCCTTGCTCAGCCATAATCCTTCTTCCTCATATAATATTAATGCAACCACAAGTGAACAGCTCAATAAGACTCTGTGCTTTATTGCTAAGGAGTCTGACAGAGTAACATGATAGATCAAAGCCTTACTCGTATCCATTCTCTTGTAAAGAAGGTGCTTGCTTTGTTCTTCTGCAGTCCGCAACAGCACAATTTGACATGTCTTGTTGCACTGTTCCCCTGCCATATTTCTGAGAAGATGTCAGCTATAAATATAATCGTTTTATCTTTTATTGTATTTTAATTGTTGTAAGCCGCCCAGAGATCTTTGGGTAGAGTGGGCAGCATATAAGTTACATAAATAAATAAATAAATTTAACCAGCATATTTGGGGGTTTCCTCTTATGTGGAAGTAGTGAGAGCAAGCAAGGGTGTTTCATTTCCACTTGCTCCCATGCCAATAAAAAGCAGATAGTCCTTCTGTAACTGCTCCCCCCAACTTTTTACAATCTTGCACACAGTTTGCACATGTCATTAGTGGCCCTCTTGATCCTTCATGAGCAATATAACTGGCCTTCTGACCTAGACACATGAGGCTATTGTCTGCACATGTTGCAGTGAGAGGTGGGAGGTACGCAGTTATCCTGCATTGCTGAAACAGACCAGGGAAGTGCTGTGTTGGGTTGCTTCACACTTATCACCCAAGCAGCAGGGTAGACGTAGAGGAGACTCTGGCCTTTTTTAATAATAGCGAACAGACAGGACCAGGTGCTGAACTTCCCTCTCCATGGAAAAGATAGCATCAGCACTAGACTAGCACCGGGCTGTCTGCCATCTGAAGCACAGCAGCAGCAAAATTCACGCTTGCTTAGTGCCCTTAGTGCCACGGCACGCAGAAAGTGAGCCCCCTTCCCTTTCACATGGAGGAGGTGCTTGCATTTAATTACCTTGCATTCAAAAACTTGATCTTTGGGCTCCTATTTCATTAGATACATATTTTAAACTTCTGCATTTTCATGCATTAACAGCCCGACACATTTAACAGTATTATTTACGATTATGAATACTGGAGGAAAATTAAGTTATGCTTATGGAAGCAAGGATCCATAGGTCTAAAGTGATTATACAGTAAGCATGTTAATGAGCTGTTTCTTTTTCTTTCCTTTTTTCCCCCCAGTCTGAATCAAATCATCAATGTAGAAATCCTGGAAGTCATCTAATCCAGACTCGTGTAAGGAAGTGCCCTGCAGGATCAGACAGGCATCCAGAGTGGGGACATAGGAATAAAGCTCCCAGATACCAATAATGTGAATGCAGTCACCAAAAATATTCACATCAAAACACACAGTTAACCACTCTGGGCAACTCAGATTCACTCTGCAACACAGACTTAGATGAAATGGATCTCCCTTTGTAAGTCCAGGTAAATTACTATGCAGTTGTTGCCAAAATATAGTTATTAAATTAGATGAAAGAGTAGTTTAATGTTTTACTTGGTCTTCGAAAAAAAAAATCTCATAACAGGTAGTCTTGTGAATGAAGAGATCTACTAATTTCCTTCTTTGCAGTGATTTACTTGATTGACCTCAGGCAGGCCTTGGAAAATTAGTTCCTTTTGCATGATAGCTCCCAGAGTTCCCTGGCAGGATGATTGTTGTCCATGTTTGCTGGGGGATTCTCGCAATCTGGAAAAGTAACTTTCCTAAACTCTGATTCTGATGAAGGCTTTATGCTGTTGTTGTGCCACGGAGATCCAGAGGCTTGTTCATACTTCAGCTGCCTTTGCTTCTACATTTTACACCAGTGGTTTCCAGCCTTGGGTAACTCCATGTGTTCTTGAACTGCAATTCCCAGAAGCCTTCACCACTAGCTGTGCTAGTGGTGATTTCTGGGAGTTGTAGTCCAAGAACATCTGGATTACCCAAGGTTGGGAACCACTGTTCTACAGCATGAATATCAAGTCAGCCTGATGTTCAAGCGATATCTTACCCTTCAGTCTGCTCACATCAGAGTTCAGTCCCAGTATCAATAATGGGACAGAAGCTAGCAGTGCACCTCTGTATTCTGCTTAGGGCAGACAATACAATTTTTATTTTCAGTTTATTTTCTATGAAAGAAAATTAATCAAGACAATCTATCTGAAATCAGAAATGGCAACCAAGTGCAGTCAGTTTCTCCCTTCTAGGACACTCTTCTCAAAGAGGCTGTTGAAATAAAATAGGTATTACAAAGGAAGATTGCAGGCAGAATCAGTAGAAGAGGATTACTTTAATAAATTCTAGAAGTAGATTACTTAAATTCCAAAATCTAAACAGAGATTGGGGCCTTGAAGCAATGATACAAATGAATAAGCTAGTTTTCTCTGCTGTCTTGTGTATGACCAGAGTTGTTTTGGACAAACTATGACCTCAACATTACCTCCTAAAAATTCAAGCCCTAAGAATCTCGACTAATGGCTGCCAGGATGTTAATGTTGTCCATACCATGAATGTTCCCCACCTGCATTAGTAATGCCATTGTCACCTTGGAAACTCGCCGCCAGTGGCCTTTGTCCCATTTGGGTTCCAATTGCACCTACATGAGGTACACTTTAGGTAACCTGTGACCCAAGTATGGTTACCTGTTGGGAGGTTGTGTGTTTTTATATTTATGGCGGGGGGGGGGGCTATGCATGTCAGCTGCCAGGCTAGTGGAATGGTGCTAGACAGACAGGATAAAAGTCTATTTGCTCAGTGGTTTAGGTGCCAGAGGTTGAGAGTTCAATTCCCCAGTGTGCCTCCTTGACAGGGGCTGGACTCGATGATCCATAGGGTCCCTCCAACTCTGCAGTTCTATAATTATTTATTTATTATTTATTTAAATCAGTTTCCCCAAACTAGTAATCATAACACCAAAGGGGGGTGTCACAAAGTGTTTGTGTGTGTGTGTGTGTGTGTGTATGTGTTGCTAAAACACAAATAAGGGCTGTGTTTTAGTCCTTGTTTTTCCTTGACTTTTCAGAGTAGGATGTTAAAATCAGTGTGTATAAGTATGTATGAGAAACATGCCCTTTGTGGGGAGGAAAAAGCCTCTACTTTCTGAACAGCGATGACTTTACCCCATTAAAAGTGCCTTTGTATGCAAACATGGAGGGGGGCTGTTGCAGGTTACTTGACTATTATAAAAGGGGGTCACAGTTTAAAAAAGGTTGGGAACCACTTGAATGAATGAATGAATGAATGAAATGAAACAACCCTTCTGGAAATTGGAGTATAAATTATCATACAGCATTAGCTTCATGTTACTCCTAGAGCTATATATAACATCACATCCCCTTGTATTTGCTAAAAAGGCTTACAAAGAGTGATATAAGCATTTTCTACAGTAGCAACAAAATGTAAGTCCAACTCTCTGAAATGTAACATTTCCAAAAATCTGGGATGCTGCCAAACCCCCTCAATTTGTGCTGAGTCAAAATTAGGAGACAAAAATCTTTTACGAAGATTTATCTTTTCCATATTTCTATATTTAGGACACACTGTAGAATTATTTCCCAAATCTCTCTGCCTTCTGGAGATAGCTGCCTGTCCACCATCACCACATTAGTGCCCCAGAATGTTCTTAGGCGAAGGGCACTGTGGAAGAAGCAAAAGAGTAGATAGACTGCCACAACAGTTACCTTTCTTGCTACTTGTAATGGTAGCGCAAAACCCAAAACCTGTTAAAGAAAAACAGAACAAAGCTGTGCTACCAACCATTGTTAATTGCAAGCCCCACTTCTAATTCATTCTCAAGTTTCTCTTTCCCCTGGAGAAATATGGCAAAACTGTCCCAAACAGAATGGAGAATTTGGGGAGGCCACTTGCACATAACGGCTGCGTCAGTGTTTAAGGAACAATAACCTAACATTTACACCTGTTTCTACTGGCATAAAAGTTCCTAAGCCATCCCTTCACAGACACTATTTAGCTTACTTGGAACAGTCTGAAGATTTCATGAAACATTATAGTCAATGAAATATCCCTGTAACTCTGCCTTTACCCACACATTATACAATCAAAAGATTATTATTTATAGCAAAAGTGTCACTCGTGGTGCAAGCCAAGACAGCTGCTGTAGCTGTTAACACAAAAGCTTTCCATGGCGAGTGTTTAGCCGCATCAACGACAGGACAGCTGCTGTACTGCCCATTACGCAGCACATTCGTTTTATCTCGTGAGCTCATCCTACGTTTACTAGGAAGTGTGACCTCTGCTTTAATCCTTATATCCAAAAGATTTCATCAACTTTGACTTTCAAAGTTTTAATTACAACTAGCAAATAAGTTCTGTCAAAATCAAATTATGTGAACACACTTGCCCCCAAATTAATTTAAATATGCTGGCTCTAAGGCTTGGCTGTTGTAATGTCTTACTCATTCCTTTTTCATTGCAGTATTCATAAAGATGTTTTTTTTTTTCAGGAAGACTAGTTTATCAACACTGACCATGAAGTATCAGTTTCATTACAGTTTGCAGCAATGGTCTGTGTTAGGCCTGGCAGTCAACTTTGTGTGGTTTGGGTGATCAAAAACACTGGCCTAATATGGGTGAAGCTAGCAAGAAGCTGGTTGGAAGAAAGAAATGCTAGAATATTTGGGTTTAGAAGACAAATGACATGGCAGCTGGATCTAGAGGTCTTTCAGTTTATCTTCTGTCACTAACTAGATATACCACTGCACAAATCTGAAATCTTATTTTTCAAAGATAAACAACTAAGTTTTTCACTGCCAAAAGTCAGCCTTTCATGTCATAACACCTAGTTAATGTATCTTTACAATGACACATTGATATGCAATTTTTAAATTTAAAAAAAGATGTTAAAATCCTTCTGGTTGAAACATATCAGGTCAGATAGATGCTTCCATTCAAGGTTCCCTTTACAATATACCACAAACTAATTTGGAATTAGTATGCAATTTCAATCATCCCTCAAGAGTCAACATCATGTGCATGACTCTTACTCAGATTGTTTACACAGCTATTTTGTCTATGATTCATCATCTACAAGGGGACTTTACCACACGCAGGAAGCACACTGTACACACGTAAAAATATTATCATTCTGTCCATGCTTTCTTTCCAATGTTGGTTTACATATTTTTTTTCCAAATAGCAAAAAGTTACGGGAAGTCTTTACAGAAGACCTGCACTACTTACGGCCCACAAAGTCAATTATATAATGCCTCATTGAATGCTTCACAATTTAATTTAATTGTAGTCTTATGTGTGCCAAATCTCTAGAGTATGGTCTCAGTGCTATAGGTGACTTGGGTGGTTTTATAAAAGGAAGCAGACAGAGCACCAGTCTGTAATAATCTGTTTATTTACAAATATACAGATAAAGTAGGTATTACATAGGCACAGAAGCAAGCATGCTGGCAGGACTAATTTAAAAAACCCTATTAGCCTAAATGCCATTTTTTTCCTACCAGGCCAAGTCTAAAAACTGTTTATTTCCAGTGTACCTTGCATATATATATTCCAAATGAGTTTTACAGACTGACATAAACAGTCATGTTCCCATCAGGTAAATATCTTGGATTTCTCTCAGTAACGCACCCTATCAAAGCATATAGCATGCTCTTCCTTCACCCTACCAAAGAGAGTAGTATATAGCCCTCTATAATACTTATGTGTGTTCTTAGTGTACACAACTGCAGTTCTCAGAGTGGTGTATAAACTTTTTCTTGCACTCCAGTAGTATTTGTTGGCTAAACAGCCATTAATCCATTGGTGTTAGTGCTGTAGGTAACTAACCATAACTGTGGAACTTTACCAGAGGATCTAGAGCCAGAATGATACTCAAAGTCCGCCAGGTAGGGTTAGAAAAAATGGCAGTAAAGTCGGTTTTAAATTAATGCACATACATGAGTTTTTCCTGTACAAAGCCTGATTTGGAGAAAAATATACACAAAATGAAAATGCTTAGTTTCGAATCTTCATAGCTTTGGCCAAAACAGAAATAAATAACCGAAGGCAGTATGCTAAGTTTCCTCCAAACCCGCCAAGGGTATCTGTCTGGAAGGAGGCGAAGTACCTGTCCATTGCTACCTTATTCCAGCTGAAATGAATCAAGCACCGAGGAATACCTTTCTTGTTAGAAATGCTGAGGATCATAGAGCCTGTCTAAGCTGGGCACTGGTTGTGTGTTGGTAAGCTCCTTGCTTCTGTAAGGCTCTTGAAACAAATATTGAACCAGGTCTGAAGCTTTTTGTTGCCAATGCTCCTTCCCTCTATCTTTAATGTGTCTGCACATGAACCAAAAGTAGCGCTACTAGGGGGGAAGCAGGCAACATATGGTCCTCCAGAAGTTGTTGGACTGTAACTCCAATCATGTTAGGGATCATGGAAACTGCAGTCCAGTAACATCTGAAGTGCCATACGGTGCCTCCCTGTTAGAATCAAATCAAACTTTTAAAAATCAAGTACATTTATTATTGGGAAGATTTGGCCTTGTTCAGGACTTTTTACACATTCCTCTCATATAGACATATTTGTAAGTGGTACCAGGTACTTAATGGTAACATGGATATCTTGCAACATTCTGTGCACTTTAAAGTCTTGCATGTTTTTATTCAATTCAGCTAAAAAAACACACCAGATTTCCAAAAAAATAAAAGAGAGAGAGAGAGAGAGAGACAAGTATCCATGCAGGATCCAGAGAAGCACACAGGTAGCTGTAAGGAGTTTCAAATTCTTACCATGACCACCCTGTCCACCAAACAGCAGTCTATTCCAAGGAAAACTGCTTATAAAATTAAGCAATTTCAACAGCTGTGGTATCACATAGGGAGGGAAAGAAATAGTTAAAGAAAAGCAAAGATGTGAGTGGGCTAGGAACACCCCTTGCTTTCAAATGAACAGTTCCTTGTATTCCAGCATATCAACATCATCCCTCTTCCTATTCTCCAACAAGGAGGCACCACTGACACTGTCCATGGATTTGATGAGTAATAATTTATAGAAATGTATTCTCAAAGGCTTTTATGGCCTGATCTGATTATTGTTCTGAGTTTTGGGGCTCTTTGGCCATGTTCTGAAGGTTGTTCTTTCTAACATTTCACCAGTCTCTGTGGCCAGCAACTTCAAAGGACAGGAGTCAGAGCACAAACCGAGTTCTGACTCCTATCCTCTGAAGATGCTGGCCACAGAGACTGGCGAAACATTAGGAAGAACAACCTTCAGAACACAGCCAAAGAGCCCGAAAAACCCACAACAACCAATTTGTAGAAATATTTAGGAAATACGGTAGAAGGCAGCTAGTTTATATAGCAGAATACACAAAGTTTGCTCGTGTATCAACTTGCAAGAGTTGAGAGCTGTCAACTGTATTCTTATTTCACATCATTTTGATCCAACTACCTTTTCATCACGAGAGAACTGAACTATCCTTTCAAAATATGTATCACCATACGAGGAAGGCTTTCTAGTTTATAAGGTGGTAGTTAGTGATTTCTGAATGACTCAGAAGGTTGTTGAAGACAAAAGTCACAACTTTTTTACTGTCTCCATAAGAATCACAGCCCTTTGAACACAAACACTATTTTTCTGTGCAATGGCAAATCTTAAAATTATTGCTTCCTACTCCTTATGTTGTCCACTGCTAAAAGTGAATGAAAAATAATGTATTCCTATCTTTTAATACCTTAGGAATTTTGAGTTTTATTTATCCCATTGCATTTGCAGTTCATGTGGCTTAAAGCATGGTTTCCAAAATGCACGGAGCTGCTCCTAAAGTATAATGTAATGAATTTAAATGTCTGTTTAAGAGACAGCCTTTACTGAGACATAAACTTTATCTTCACCTAATTTCCCCCACCAAAAGCAAGCTGACTCCAGTCAAAATCTCAAAAAACAACTTGCTATAATCATCTTGTTGAATTTATTCAGACTGCAGCCTTTCCCTCCCTTAAATAAACAACAGATTCTGTTCAGATTTAGTTAGTTGAACTTACATCACGATCAATTATTTAGTTGAGACTTAACTCCCTCTGAAATCAATGTGGCTTAAATCCAACCAAGTAGTCTGGATCCCATTGTTCGGATCATTTTGGATCACAGTGTCCTTTCTTCCCCATTGTGAAATTTCACATTGGCCTGCTTCTTTTTGATGAAGCTAGAGGACATCTTTGCTTCTCTTTAGCATAACCTCTTCTATTTAAGCATGTCACATGGGAATGCTAGAGAATAAATGCTAGCATAAAGATACCTGAATATGCTGGTTTTTTTTTTTTTGTTAAACACCTACACAATCAAATATGTCAGTATATAACATTTTGATATGGATAGGTCACCTCCCACAAGCCTTCTGAAATTTGATTTTCTTGTCTGGCACAGATATATGCCAACACTGAAGGGGGAATAACCTTATAAGTATACCATAATGTCTGGTTTCTTTTCGTGGTTATTTTTAGCTGCAAACATATAAACCAAGCAAAGAGTAATAATCCTAAAGAATTACACCACCACCCTTGGCATAAGAAAAGAATAGAGAATATGATAAGGATGCAAATAACATGTCATCAATCTCCCTGTTAGTACTATTTTTCACAGGCAAATTCAGATTTTGATCCAGGTAACCAGACAACACCCATCATTACAGAAACAGACTTACACCCTGCAACAGAACTGTCTTTTCCTCTTCTTGTCCTTGCACATGCCAAGGCCTGCCCCTATGATCTCCCCATCAATCTGGAGGCTTGGGGAAATACAAGGCAAAGAATGGGGAGAATTTGTTTCGTTAACAAAAGCTGTTTCTTTGGACGGACAACACTTGATACAAACCATGGAGCTGAACAAGAAGTGGGATAAATCCATATACTGCAATAAACCCCTTCACAGATCAAGAGATGTCAATGAATGTTAGCATGAGATATAAATATATAAAATGTACTGCACACATAAGGGGGAAAGTTTTGTATGTCTGAAATACATGTGAATAAATTTCAATACTGGAAAGTCAATAACTGTGCCACTGATTTTTTTTTCTTCAAATTTGCTAGAACAACCAAGTCAACATTTTCAAGCTGAATGAGTTAGACTGGAATAATAAAATGCAAAAGTTAAAATTACTCCTTTTCATTCTTATCCCATACATTATATCTTAAACAGTCTCAAGTGATTTCATGTTAAAATTAAGGTCAGCTGCAGTATTTAAATTCCATTCCAGAGGAAGCAAAGTTCAAACTTCTGTTGTTTTCTTTCATTGGAGGCGGCTTTAGTGTATTAAATAGCAAAGAAAGTCAATTTCAGTTTGTCTTTATAAATACACATAAGCCATTATATTCACAGTTGTCAAGATAACCAAACATCCAGCACTCTTTTTGTGCAAAGTCTGTGCAGAGTAAAAATCATCTGATCTTAAGTCTGGACATCATCCATTCAAGCCCTTGGCATAACCTGGAAATGAAAATTTTAAATTAAGGAAAAATTCGTTTATTTCATATATTATTTGTGACAGATGTCAACCTCTGCCCATTAAAAAAGCACCTACCTAATTGAAACATACCTAATTTGAAACATACCTAATTGAAAATTATTTGCTCTGAGAATTCCCATTAACTGAAAAACTGAGCGGATTAAATACACTTTTCGGCTTTGACATTGCCCACTACTAGCTTGTTACCTTGGGAGCTCAGCCACGATGATACATAGCTATGAGGTTAAAAAATGGTCTCTACTTCTAATGGAAATTCAAAACATCATTCCAATGGTGTAATTGCCAAACAAATTTCCAGCATTATTATAGAACTGGGAAACTGCTTAAGACATTACTTTTACACCAAACTGTCTGATACCAAATCTACTTGTTTATCCCCTAGTAAAGATAAGTTTCATAAGAATGGATAGTCTACCAAACTCAAGACACCTGTTTCTTCCACTGTAATCTTACTATTTGTAATTATTGTGCTTTATCAAATTACAGGTACCCTATCTGGTCAGAAAAGCATGTGCACACCAAAAGCTACTTACCCTTCACCAGTAAGAGCACAGCATGCCTGGATGTGCCATTGGTGATCTTTAATTGAAGTTAACTTCAGAAACTGAGAGATTTCAGCTACTGTCATGCAGTCTTTAACATCCTGTTTGTTAGCAAAAATGAGCAGACCTGCTTTCTTCAAGTCCTAAAAAGGAACAGAAAACATCTAACCTGATATGGTTTATTTTCCTGTTATAAATTGATCTGGCTATTTATTACTTGTTTGAGTTTCTAACTCTGAGGATGAAAGGGCAGTCTGAAAGTTAAAGTAGAATTTAAAATACAGTTACAAAAGAGATAAAGGATGGGTGCCACTCCACACAACATACTGAATTAAAAGTCAGCTAAAAAGTAAGCTCTTCCAGTAGTTCCATGAAGAGTTCAATGAAAACCACTAAGGCAAGGGTAGCGAATAGGTGGGCTTCCAGAGGTTGGAGTATAACTCTCATTAGCCTCACAAAGCATAGAGAATGGTTTGCATCCAAAACATCTGGAGGGCACAGTTGCACTCATGACTTGGCTAATGGCTTCCCATAGGCAGCTGACAGATCACTGTGTGAACATAAAGTTGGTCTAGAGTAGACAGATTTTTGGTCTCATCAAGCAAGGCTCTTCTTATATTCTTTAGCTCCCTACCCATTAACTAAAGCTTTTAAAGGCCTGAAGTAAGAGTTTTCAAGTTTGCATAGAACTTTCCTGAAAATAATCAAACAGCTCCCAATTTATCTGGTTTTGTAATTATGCTATTAACGTGCCCCACCCACACAAGAATCTTTCCGTTGTGATTCCCAACTCTTATTTTCAAAAGTCACTTCTGCAACTTTGTAGGAAACATTTCTTGTTTCAGTGATATCATGGGTCAGATGTGAGGAACAATTTGGCCCTGTTGAAAATGTCACTTGCTTGACAGTGTACATTACAGTGGTGCCTCACATTACGACGTTAATTCGTTCCAGCGAAATCACTGTAGAACGAAAACATCGTAGTGCGAAAATAAAAAGCCCATTGAAACGCATTGAAACCCCTTCAATGCGTTCCAATGGGCTGGAAACCCACCGTCCAGTGAAGATCCTCCACAGGGTGGCCATTTTCAGTGCCTGTGCAGTGAGGAATCTGTCCCAGAAAACGGGGGAAGCCATTTTGTTTACCCGGTGGCCATTTTGAAACCGCCGATCAGCTGTTCTAAAATAGTCATTTTGCAAAGAATCATCGCAAAGCAAAAAAAAAACCAAAAACCATTCAGACAATCATTTTGCGATCGCAAATGCGATTGCAAAAAGATCGTCGTAATGCGGTTTCGTCATAATGTGGGGCAATCGTAAAGCGAGGCACCAGTGTACTATTACTTTTATCCCGCAACTTAATGGAATTAAATTGCTAACTGTCTATTCTTAATTTTATATCTCTCTATTCTTAATTTTGAAAAATAAAAATCTAATGCATGCTTTTACAGGGCGATACTGTTGGTTTTTTACTATGAGCCGGAAGATAATATTACAGTAACTGACATTTACTCTTGACAATTTCATGTTTTTGCTCAAGAGATGTGAGATTGACAGCTGCTATTCTGCAAACTACATAAACATTTTATATAACTGTGACAGCTTGATACATATTTGAAAATCTTGCCAGCATCTCTGTTAAAAAATCAAGAGAAAAAGGCAAAAGATACTAAACAACCCCAAAGGCTTTTATTAAATCTAAAAGTTTTTCAGCTTTCATGAAGAAAACTCATGTTCCAGGGATGACTATAATTGTAGAAATGCAAATTGGAGACAGAAGCATAACTCCAACTTCACAGCAGGGATTACATTTTTCAAGCTCTAGCTAAAAATTCCCAACACAGTACTTACCTCATGTGCTAACATTTTATAAAGTTCTTCCTTCGTTACAGAAATTCTCTCTCTGTCTGTGCTATCCACGACAACTATCACAAACTAGAAGAAGAAGAATCATTAGTAAATGAAACCTATCCCATATATCCTGAACCATGTAAGCTGAAATCTCTTCCCACGAAGACCACATTATCTGACAAACCATCTTATTCTCTAAATATTGCTCCCATTTTTTATGCTCTGAGATGAGGAGCCTGCTTATTGCACCACAGCCTAGCATGGTGCAACAAGTTGCTGAATGGAGGAGGGCTGTTTCTGTTGTGGTTTCTTGCATGAGGAATCATCTCTAGGCAAGACCCCTGTGCAGAATGTTCCCACCACCAGTTTATTTATTTGCTAAGCATTTTCCAGATTACTAATACTGTTAGTTATCTTGTGTTTTAGTCATTTTACTAATTTTATTGTTTCATCAATGTTTCCTCCTTTCCACAAGTGGCTTAACTGTAGCTTATTTCTGTGAACTGTTTTGGGATGTTCAGAATTAAAAGTAACATTAAATATTAATTAAACTTAAAAGAGGTTAATGTTACTTTTCATTTTAAAAATCCCGAAACAGTTTACAGGTCACTATAGCCTGAAACGTGCGGTTCTGTGATTCCCCATGTGCAAACTGAAGCATGTTTACTCAGAAGGCCCTAATAAGTTTAGGACTGCAGTTATTGCCTTATACTGAATTCACGGGTATTGCAAAGACCTAGATCAATTAGGTTAGAAAGCCAGAAATGAACACAGACCTACTGCTGGGCAGCTCACACCTTTGTGTGATCATATCCTTCAGATCATGTACAGTTCAGATGACAAGAGTTTCCTTTTTTAAAAGCAGTGCTTTTAGATCATTCCAACCAAGTAATACTATCTATTGTAACTGCAGCTAGAGAAAGTTAGAAGGTTAAAAATGAATCAGGGCTGTAACAACACATACTGACTTGGGATGTGTGCTTTCACACAGGGAGGACATTCCACCTTGCCTGTCTCCAAAGTATGTAGCTTTTTAAATGTGGAAATGTTTTGGGTATAAATAGCTTTTAGTCTTGCAAGCTTTACCTACAAGACTGGTACAGAATATGACCACAAGGGGAGGCTGGTTGCCTTGGACAAAAAGGGATCTCTGGAAAAGGGTACTAAAAGACTTTATTGACATAGAGCTTTAAGAGTCAAGTGGTTCATGGGAGTTCCTTGCTTTCTGTCCCTTGCTTTCATTCTTTGGTTTATCCATCATTAACTTCGGCCCCACTGACTTGTGGCACTGTAACCAACTAACGGTCAAGAATATTTGTTGTGCTAGATGTAACAGTTGGATACTATTTCCAGTTTCAGAGAAAGTCTAGACAGACAGACAGCAGCATATCTTAATGATACAAGGAGTGTAGGGAGGAAAGAAAGATTAGACAAGAGTTCAAACAAAGTAATACATATGCATGGTACAGAACAAGGGTTACAGCAGTCCCACCATGCCTATGCCCAATTTCCAGATTATTCAGGCATTAACAACGAGGTGAATAAGGCCTATAATGCTGAATGAATACACAAAAGTCCTATGCAAGATCTGGATATGTAGTATGCCTGCTAGATGGCAGTCCTGCCTCTACACTCCGTCCATTTAGGATTCAACTGCCATCAAAATGTTCATGTGTGTGTTGCTGTACTTTGGATTCTGTGAATTCTGAACTGATGGTGAAGCAAAGCAAGCTATTACTTCCAGGGGCAAAATGTATTTCATTTTTATACAAACCATCTTTAACCATAAAGCAAACATACAAAGATAACACAGGAGTGTTGTTAATAACTAACATGGAACCAAAGTTTCAGTTATCACAATCAGGGTCAATAACTAAGGATATGATACTGTCCAGAAAAACACTTTCTGGGACAGAATAGATGTGCTTCTTTCAAAAGCGCTAATTTTGTGCATATTGAAATCAAAAGATACCAGAAACAAAAATCAAATCCTTACTTCAGTGTTCGTATAATAGGTGTTCCATGAAGATCGAAGAGATTCTTGACCTCCAATATCCCACATAAGAAAACGTGTATTGTTAACTACAATCTCCTCTACGTTGCTTCCTATAGTTGGGGAGGTATGTACCACTTCATTCATAGAACTGCAAAAAAAGAGCAGGGAGGAGGGAGAAAACAAAATATTAAAAAGATACATTTTTTTCTCCTTCACCATTAATAACAATCAGTGATTTGGAAGGGATAAAATAATCCATTCACAGTAGTACCAAAGGTATTGAACAATAACAAAAAAAATCACAAAGAAAAACACCTCAGTATACTATCACCACAGTGTAATTTTCTACATGGAGCTCACTTACTTCATTATGAATTTACATAGGATTACTGTTCCAGTGGTTTTGGTCACCACGTATCAGGACAGTTAAAAAAAATCTATAAGTCAGTACTTCCTTTGGTTATTGTATCACAAATTAGTCAAAAGCACTTTTATGCCAATATACGATGAATGGAACAGAATCACATGTTAAGAATTTCCAAGAGCAACAAGGTCCAAGCTGCACTCAACCACATGCAGTGTCTTTCAAGGTGCGCCTGCGTATGTACATGTATGCGAGAGAGAGAGAAAGAGAATGGGACCTGCCATTTCCCTAGATAAACACAGCATTGCAGCAATATTTTCATCATCTGCTGCTCTACTACTGCAAAGAAATATGCAGCTATGTATACGAATGTGCCACGTCAATGTTAAGCCTTCTATGCAAGAGCAGTTTTCGGGAAAATTGTACAACATTCATATGGAATATATTGCTATCTTCTGTGGTTATGTTTTTGTATGCTTTAATGTTGTGTTTAATTATATTTGCCATTCTGGGAATTCTTGAACAGAAGAATAGCATACAAAAGAAAATAATAAATAATAAATTAACGAACAGGAAACCGTTTTGGGTCATTTAAGAAGCACCAACTCATCTCTTAAAATAATAATTCTGCTGCAAGTGCAAAAGGAACCACTGTGGTAAACAGACTTCACTTGGACAAAAACAAGAAATCAATTTCACAGGGCTCACTAATTGCGATTTCTTTTAGAGAAATCTCTCTTCCAAACCTGATTTTATAAGGACTCTCAGCCAAGCTTAGTTGATTTATAAACTGAACGTACTAAATTCAAAATAGCTTACTTCCAAAATCTCAACGTAACTGCTTTTTGAAGATATTGGTTTAGGAAGTTGGTGCTATTTAAGATATTTTTCCATAAATGTTTAAAAGAAAAGATTGTATTTAATATTTTCTATAAATTCTGATTATCCTAACAACCAAAAGTCCTACATGGAACACTGTACAAGTTATTTTCTGTCTTTATGGATGCCTTGAGGTCAATGCACTGGAATAAAAAAATATATATTTCAGCCATTTTTCTATATGCATAGAGATTTATTCTAAATAAATTCAGTCTCACAAAGTATGCATTCCAAAATCTGAAATGATACAGACCTATTATTTGTATATTATAGAAAATAACTTGCATAAGGCTTTTACTAATAATGACAGTGGAATTTGGGTAATCAATTAATGGCAGTATCTCTTATTAGTAGACATATCAATACTTCTCAGGCGATGACAGAAACACAATGTACCTTACACAGTGCCCTCAAAGACCAAAGCAGGTCTAGTATATCTCTATAAAGTTAATAACTTTCATAGCACAGTGGCATCTAGGCTACACTGTATGATGTACTGCAAAGTATTTTAAACAGCTCTTAATTTTCTGTTCACCTTATGTAAAATAAAAGGCATAACACTGTTTCTCCCAATTCTATAAGATTAGGAGCTTCTGGACAAGATGTTGCATTAAATCTGGACCTAACACAGGAGAGGCAGCAATAATAGTAGCCAGGGCATCATCCAGCTGTGGGATGTCACTCCTCTATCTCCGAGCTCTGAAAAGCCACCCATAGCTTTTCTTATGGACATTATAACACTATTCACTTGAAATGTCAAATGATAATAATAATTATTATTATTAGGAAAAGGACTGGAAATAAAACAGTAAGTTTCATAATATCATTTGAAATTCCACTTAAGTGGACAAGCTGTTATTTCAAACAAAATATCGTGCAGAAAGTTGGGGTGGGTAAGGAGGAAGGTATGAAAGAGATATACAACTGTGCACGGTGCAGTGGCAGCCAATAAAGGTTCTCTTTCTTCTTCTTTTGGTAATATGAACAATCAGAGCCGTGTAACTGGAAATGATTTACAGCAACTTCAAAACAGAGAAGAGGATAGAAAATGTTGGAACATTTTGACTGAGAAAGGCAATTTTAGTCACCTGCTAATATCATTTTATACTTACAACTGATAAAGAATGGTTGTTTTTCCTGCATTATCAAGGCCAACAATGATCACTTTGTGTTCTGTCAAGAAAAAAAAATACAGAACAGTTAAGCAAATGGTAATTTACTCAATTGCTTGATTTGTATCATACCCTTCTTCCAAAAGGAGACCCCAGGCAGCTTACAATATAATTAGAAAACAAAGAATTTAAAAACAATACACTACAAATATTAAGATATAATTAAATTAGTTATATAAAACAACGAAATTAAATTCCAAGTAAAACAATTCATTTAAAGTAATAATTATGATTAACAGAAATGTGCAGCACATCCTTTAAAATCCCATTCCTTAGCAGTTAGTCAGCTGTCAAAACCCTAGCTAAATGGAAAGGTCTTTCTGCTCTGTAGAAGGACACCAGAGAGTGGACAACCCAGTTCTACCTTGTCATACGTTCCATAGCTGTTACCAAAAAAGCCCCTCTGGTATCCTCACCAAATATGCTTCTGAAGATGGCGAGATTGACAGAAGGGCCTATGCAGACTCACATGAGAGAATACAGTCTTTCAGTAGGTCTGGGCTCAAGGTGTACAGTATGAGTATATAGTTTATATACAGTACGTTGAGCTGTATATGAAAAAGGAGTTATGAATCCAGGAGTAATCCCAGGCATTAGTTTGGAAGAAAAAAAATTCCCTTAGATTTAGATGGAAAGGAAAAATACTGACAGTATCATCAGTGCACTGGTTACACCTATCCTAGATCTCCAAATGAACTCTCCCAGTGGTTTCATTTAAATGTTAAACAGCACGAGGTTAAGGCAGATCCATCAGGGAACCCACAAGACAGTGGCAATGGTGTTGAACAGGAATCCCCCAGAATGACTTTCTCAACTCATCTATTCAAGGAGGATCATAGCCACTGTAAAACAGTACCTCCTAGTAGAGATGGGCACAAACCGCAGTTTGGCAATTCAGCCCAATGACTGTAGAGATGTTCCATAGATGGCACCCATTTCCCTCCCCTGTCTTCTCCAGGCGATTGTCCACTCACTGGTAGCAGCACGCTGCCCTTCCCCACCTCCTCCGGGCAACTGCCCACTCATTGGCAGCTGTGCAGCCTTCCCTACCCCACCTCATCATCTGATTGGCCATCACCCAGAGGAGGCACAGGAGAGAATCATGCTGCTGCTGGTGAGTGGGCAACTGCCCAGAGGTGGTGGCGGAAGGAAGTGCTCTGGGCCAAACCGTGATTCGTGCCCATTTCTACCTCCAAGTTATATCACACATTCTATGGATTATCATTACAAGACATGAAGCATCCATAAGTGTAGCAACAACATGTGGAGGCCAGGGCAGACAACACTTCCCTTCTTTCTGCTTGAAAATAACCGAGTGTCTGAAGTAAAGAAATATAATAACAATTTATTACCATGAATGACACATAGTGACCCCATGACACTAGACAGATCTTCTGGGTGTGTGCTCAACACAATGAACCTCAAATACAGTGGTACCTCGTTAAACGATGACCCCGCTAACAAATCTGCATAATGATGACTTTTTGTGATTGCTATAGCGATTCGCAAAACAGTTATTCCTATGGGGGATTTTCGCTGGATGTCCATTTGGTCCGTGCTTTGTGAACCATTTGTTCACAAGATGATTTTTTTTTTGCTTCGCAAAACGACTGCCCTGTGTTTTCCGGACCCATGCTTCGCAGGGCAGCCATTTTTACAGCTGATCGGCACTCGCAAAATGGCTTCCCTATGGGTGATCTTCGCTGGACGACGAGGTATTTTCCCCATTGTAACGCATTAAAGCAGGTTTCAATGCATTCCAATGGGGAAAGGGTTTTCTCATGACGATGATTTCGCTAAACAGCTATTTTCATGGGACGGATTATCGTCGTCATGCGGGGCACCACTGTACTGCAAATTACAGCTATATATTATAAATGGAATGTTTTGCTATGATCCTCTTAGGATCCTCAATTACAGTACGTCCTACATGCACTACTTGATTCATCTGCAGGCTCCATCTCAGGTGTTGGATTTGACCCAGAAAGTTCTCAGTACTTTATTAAACATCTCATGCTATATGTACTCATATCTCAAAGTCAGCTCTACAAGCCCTTCTTTCAGTGGTCCCTTCAAGAAGCGTGAAGGGTAGCAACGGATACTTTTTCAAGTTAAATTCTCCAAGTTAAATTCTCTGCCTAGGAAAGCCTCCCTGGTATTTGCATAAGATAAGTCTTTTGGCATAAAAGTGAGAGTTTCTTTCTCCAGGCATTTCAAGTATTAAAAATAACCAGTTATCTCCAGAATGAATGAAATAATAATTCTACTCATGACACAGGATACTTTAGTAGACCTGTGCATCCAGTTCTTCATTTGCTAGTTCAAAATCTGCACGCAGATTTCTTTCCTACATATGAGTAGGAATCTGAGTCAAAAAGCTGGCATGACTCTCAAACAAGAAACATGTTTATTTCAACAAAAACTATCAAAATATGACTTGAACTAGCAGTAAGAGATGTATACACACATGCTGGAGTTCAGAATGTGTTTCCTATGTATTTAAGTCATAACAGATTAAAACAAAAATCTTACAGTTTCAGTACAATATGATGTTCTGTCTGCGCACTGGTACATACGTAGCTATCAACTGAACTCACCTGCACAACATCTCTATGTAATGTCAGCTCAGCTCATATTACAGATTTTCTATTATTGATGAGGCCAAAACAAACAAGCTCAGTTGTCAGTTAGGTTCAAGTGACACTTGCTCAGCAGAGCAATCATAACATGCCTCCCTTTCCAAGGACATAAAGGATACATTAAAGCCGGGGTCATCAACCCCCGGTCCGCGGCCCAGTACCGGTCCCTGGTCTGAGCTGGACCGGGCCGCGGAGACAGACTTCCTGCCCCCCCGCACTCACCCCCCCCGCAAAAGCCCTACCGCCTCCCTTCCTCCCTCTGCCCTCCGAAAGCAGGAGCAGAAGCAAGGAAGGCCGTGATGCAGGTGGCCGTCGATTTTAAGGAGTGCCTCAAGGACTCGCCCCGCTTCAGGTGCGGGGGTGGGGAGCAGGGGCTTCACCGGGAAGGGCTGTCAGGAAGCCCGGGGTGGGCGGGGCGGCCCACTCCGCTCCCTTGCCCTTTCCATTGCTGGACTTGCGGGGCGGGGGTAGGGAGAAAGGGAAACGGCCACTGCTGACCCCGCTCTTTGCCGCCTGAGCCCACTCGGGGCCGCAGCCTGGGTCTCTTCCTGGGCTTGGGAGGAGAAAAGGGAGCCCCAGGGAAGCGCCTCCCGGGGGTGAGGAAGGAGGGAGAGGGATGGATGGAGTGAGCCGCGCGGGTGGGCCTTGCAACTTTGGAGAGGCTACTTTTACATGGCGGAATGGGAGGGGGGGTGGCTCTGGTCCGGGCGGGGCCAGGCTAGGCAGCAGGTGGTCATCAGCCCGCCTGTTTGATCCCGGAGCTCTTGCTGCAGCAGGGTTACTCGCGGGAGGTGTTTGGCAGCGGCGGCGGCTGTGGCCATTTCTGCAGCCAAAGGGGACGGGACTGGCACCTGAGTCCCCCGAGCTCTTCTGCAGGGCTCGGCTGGGCCAGGCCGGAGGCTTCCCTGGAGCAGCCACGGAGAAGAGGCGGGCACAGGCGGTTAGTCCCCCCGGGGGGGGGGCTGCTTTTCTCTCTTCTGGCGTTGGGCAAAAGACTTCCCGGGCCCGGCCAGGAGGGTCACTCGGAGGGTCCTCTTTGGAGTGGCCTCTCCCCTACTCCCCACCCCACCCAGTGGCTGCACCTCCTTGTGGCGCATGGACTCCCCCAGGGTCCCTTGGGGCAGAGGCAGGGCCCCCGCGGGGGCTTTGCACGACCCCAACCTGGGAAATATATTTCTCAAGGGAGAACGGTGTGGTTTCAGGGCGAAGAATACACAAAGAACTAACCAAAAAGAAAGAGAGGAAGAGGAAGAAAGCGGGAGGGGCCGCCTCCTCAGAGAGGGTGAGAGGAAGCGTGGCGCTTCCGGCCAGCTGCCCCACCGGCCACTTGGGCGACTTGGTGCCGGAGCGCTTCATTGCCTGCCCATGGTCGCTGCTGCCAGTATGCTATGTGCAAGGCAGCACACACCGCCAAGCACTTCTCGTCGTGGTTGAGGGAGGAGGGGTAGGAAGAGGAGGAGGGGTGTCAAAGAGAGCTCTCGAGGTGTTTTGGGGTGGGGTTGGCGAGCAACAGCAGCAACAGCCACCCTTGACTGGGACTCCACTTTTCCCACCGCCCTGCACCTCCCAGCTGGCAGCCCCGGGCTCCCTTCTTGAGCAGGACGGAGAGGGTTGCTCCTCAGCTAGGCAGCAAGCGGGTGGAGGTGCCGGCCCTTCCCTTCAAAAACCCAGAAGGAATCCAAGGAACCAAAACTCCACGCAATGTTTCCCTGGACTTCTTTTGGATGGCGAGCCAACTAAGGGTTAAATACACCGAGTGGGGATTCCTAGAAGGGAAGGGGAGCTTGGGAGAAGGAGACCTTTCTGTCCCCATTGGAAATGTTACCTCTCTAAAAACATGTCCCTTCCTGTCCGTCCTTTTTCTTCCTCTGGAGGAAAGTGAGGCTTGGGTGGCTGGAAAGGCTGCCTGGGACCTGCTTCTCCCTTTCTGGGATCCAGGGAGCCTCCACCTCTTCCCCCCAACACCCCCCACCATTGCAACTGGGAGAGATGGTGAGTGTGTCCCAGCAGGGCTGCCTGGGATGGTGAGTGCGGGGGCAGGACTGGGGGAGGCTGGCGGGAGGCGAGGGGCAGGTAGGGGAGTGAGGGTCCCCCAACTCCAAATGCAGCCGAGGGGAGGGAAGCCCCCAAGACCGGGCAGGAGAGGCAGCCAGAAGGGAGCCCAACCCCTTCTGCTGCCTGAAGGGTTACATCCACCCCCTCCTTCCACCTCTCATGCTGGCAAAAGGACTAATCCTGCACCTTCCAAGCCATGAGAATGGGGGTTTGGTCCTGACAACTTACTCAGCAGGCTGTTCATAGATAGAACTGTAGCCTGATGATGGTGTGATGATTTGATGAGATGATAATTTCATAAGGACAGGATCTTTTGGGGATATGCTATGCTTTACTATTGCTTCACAATAATTATTTTATCTGCATATTTTATGAAGAGCTTTGGTAATCTGCTTTAATATGAGAAGTGATTTCATTATATTTCATATGTATAATGTATTGCTTTAAATTCTACTTGATAAGCACTGGTTAAAGCAGAAACACCTCACACCCCTGTGATAAAACAGTGAAAAGTATACATAAAATATTACAAGAAAAATTTGGGAATGCACTCTCTCTCTCTCTCTCTCTCTCTCTCTCTCTCACACACACACACACACACACACACACACACACACACACACACACAAAATCAATCAATCAATCAATCAATCAATCAATCAATCAATCCAGTGTTATGAAATCTCAGTGAAAGCAAAAGCAAGACAGTTCTGGAACTTCTTCCACCTTTAATGAGACCTATGAACTGTACAACTCAGTTGAACAGCAAACAGAATTTTTTTAGGTAGAGGGAAATAAAAAATAAAAAAACCCTGAAATAATATGGTTGCATTTGTGTGCACACCCTTACACTAATACTTTGTCAAAAAACCTTTTGATTTTGTTGCAGCACTCAGCCTTTTGGGGTATGAGTCTATCAGTATGGCATATCCTCACTTGGCAACATTTGCCCAGTCTTCTTTGCAAAAATGCTCCAAATCTCTCAGATTGCAAGGGCGTCTCCTGTGCACAGCCCTCTCCACAGATATTCAATTGGATTCAGGTCTGGGCTCAGGCTTGGCCATTCCAAAACGTTAATCTTCTTCTGGTGAAGCCATTCCTTTGTTGATTTGGATGTCTGCCTTGGGTCGTTGTCATGCTGAAAGATGAAGTTCCTCCTCATGTTCAGCTTTCTGGCAGAAACCTGAAGGTTTTGTGCCAATATTGACTGGCATTTGGAACTGCTCATAATTCCCTCTGACTTGACTAAGGTCCCTGTCCCAGCTGAAGAAAAACAGCCCCAAAGCATGATGCGGCCACCACCATGCTTCACTGTGGGTATGGTGTTCTTTTGGTGATGCACAGTGTTGTTTTTCTGCCAAACAGATCTTTTGGAATTATGGCAGAAAAATTCAACCTTGGTTTCACCAGACCACTTTTTCCCACATGCTTTTGGGAGACTTCAGATGTGTTATTACAAAATTTAGCCGGGCTTGGATGTTTTTCTTCATAAGAAAATGCTTTCGTCTTGCCACTTTACCCCATAGCCCAGACACATGAAGAGTACGGGAGATTGTTGTCACATGTACGACACAGTCAGTACTTGCCAGATATTCCTGCAGTTCCTTTAATGTTGCTGTAGGCCTCTTGGCAGCCTCCCTGACCAATTTTCTTCTAGTCTTTTCATCAATTTTGCAGGGACGTCCAGTTCTTGGTAATGTCACTGTTGTGCGATATTTTCTCCACTTGATGATGACTGTCTTCACTGTGCTCCATGGTATATCTAATCCCTTGGAAATTCCTCCAACAACCTACTGCATAACAAGTACCCCCATGCACGGATGCCCCCCCATGCCCCTCCCCACTCCCGGGCGGCGATGGCGGCAGCCCCCCCCGGTCCTTGGAAGAATGGTCTTTAACGAAACCGGTCCCTGGCATTAGAAAGGTTGGGGACCACTGCATTAAAGAGCTGAAAAATACTAACTTCCACAGCTCCTAACAATAAAAAAGATAAGGTTATCTGAGACTAGTGCTGCCCAGTTTTGAAATGTCTCTGCTTGGCCTGAGAATCTTCACATGCTTTTCCATCATCTTTAATCAGGTCTTCAAAAGAAGGTTTGATTTTAGAAGTACTGGAGTTGTTATAACTGTAAGTGGCAACACACATAGAAGGGTGACAGTTTGCTTTTAAAATTCAGAATATCGCAGACAACGTGGTTCTGAGCAACTTCTCCCACAATACACTTCAAGTTCACAATCATGTAAACAGCCATATTGCATACAACGTCTAACTTAAACTCTTCAATTTGTCTTAATTGGGTTTATGTCACCAGCTGTACATCACAATCCGTATTTAGAAATGTTTCCATACTGCTTCAGTGCGTACAATTATGTCTTATCTTTTGCTTCCAACAATCACACATATAATCACCTCAAAAACACTTTGTCACATTTCTATCACATAAACACAAGATTAGCTCTGCTGGAGCAGAATGAATGATCCACCTAGTCTTGCTTTCTGCTATCACAGGGGCCAATCATATGCTCAAAAAAGGCACACGCTAGCAGGACCTCAATTCAGTAACATCCTATTCTACACATACACACTTGCTACTGTGATTAGTACCAATGACAGCTCCATATTCTACAAATTTATATCCTCGTTTAAAACCTGTAAAATTAGTGAACACTAATTTTATATAAGCCAACAGTATGATTCTACAATGCAGGAAGAAGCATTTCCTTTAATCTATCCAGAATCTTCCATAATTTTTATTTAGTGGATGCCTCCATGCTTCAATATACAGTGGTGCCTCGCTTAATGAGGATAATCTGTTCCAGCGAAATCGCTGTAGAGCGAAATCCTCGTTAAGCAAAATAAAAAATCCCACTGAAACACATTTAAAACCCATTCAATGTGTTCCAATGGGCTGAAAACTCACTGTCCAGCGATGATCCTCCATTTTCGGTGCCTGTAACGCAAGGAATCCATCCAAAAACACACCGGGGAGCCATTTTACACAGCGGGCGGCCATTCTGAAGCCACCAATCAGCTGTTTTAAAAACATTGGCTAGCGAAAAATCGGTTCCCGAAGCAGGGAACCAATCGTCGGGAAGCGAATTTTGCCTATTAAAACATTGTTTTGCAATCGCAAAAGCAATCACAAAACAGTCATCGTATAGTGGTTTCGTCGTTTAACGAGGTAATTAAGCGAGGCACCACTGTACTGTAATGGAAAGGTGAGACAAATCTCTCTTACCACTTTTAAAACATGCACAATTGTAAACACCTCTATCACACTTTCCTTTTCTTTCCCCCCCCCAAGTTAAATTGCCCTAGATATTGAAATTTTACTTGTCCTTTTATGAAACTTTTCCAGCTCTACAGAAATGGTTCTTAGGTCATTACTAAGTGTGAAATCCTACATTGTTCCCAGTTTGCCACTTGCATCAACTATGCTATGGTTACTTTGTATACTAATGACATTATTCACAGCCTTTGCTAAAGAACCATTGTCACTTTGTCCATTACAGTGGTTTAACGATGAAACCACATTACAATGAACTTTTTGCGATCGCAAAAGCGATTGCTTTACGATGGTTTCAATGGGGGAATTTTGCTTTGCAAAACAACCATTTTCCTACAGCTGATTGGCAGTTTCAAAATGGCTGCCAGGTAAAAAAAATGGCTCCCCGCTCTTTTCTGGGATGGATTCCTCGCTGCACAGGCAGTGAAAATGGCCGCGCTATAGAGGATCTTCACTGGACGGTGAGTTTCAAGCCCATAGGAACACATTAATCGGGTTTTAATGCATTTCTATGGGCTTTTTAATTTCGCATCAGGACGTTTTCGTTCTACAGCGATTTCGCTGGAACGAATTAACATTGTAATGCAAGGCACCACTGAATCTGTATCTTCATTTGGTCATGGGGCTATATATAAATATGACAGTCATACAGTCTCACTCTTATGTCTGAAGCAGTGGACATGATCCACAAAATTTGTCGTTCTTTCTTTTTGTCTGATATTTCAGTCTTTTGACCCAAGGAAACCAAATTACCACCGGGAACAAAGAAGCAGCTTTTCAAATAATCCGTCTTCCAAAAGTGATCCTTGCTACCTAAAGGGAGTAGATTGGCAGGGTTGATGTGATCTTAAATTTAGGGATCTATTAGCCTTTTTTTTCCATTGAGTTAACTAATCTGGGATTTTTAAGAAATCCTATAGTTTCACTGATCACACATTTGCTTACAATATTTGTAGGTATGGTTTTTCTATCAATTTACAGTATTTTTCCATATATAAAATGACATTTTCCCCCTAAAAATAGAGGAAAAATTGAGGGTCATTTTATACACGGAAGGAGGCAAAAGAGCAGTTCCATGCACACTCGGGCACCTCTTGCTGCTGCTGCCGCTGCCCAATTACCTCCTCCAGGGGTCACAAGGTTTGTCCCTTCCGGTGGTGGAGGCGGCGGCAGCAGGAGACGGAAGCAAAGGAACAATCACATGCGCTCGAGCACCTCTTGCTGCTACCTCCCCTACCCACCCGATCACCTCCTCCAGTGGGATTGACGGGGCTCATTTCCAGTCTCCCTTGTTCCCTCTGGTGGTGGAGGCAGTAGAAGGTGGAGGCAAAGCAATCACACTGGAGGAGGTGATCAGGCAGGCAGCGGGGGCAGCAGCAGGAGAGGTGGAGGTGGAGGAGCGGTTGCCCATTAACCGCTCCTCCGCCTCCAGCAAGGGTCAAAATTAGGGGGTCATTTTATACATTGGGGGGTCATATACATGGAAAAAGATGGTATATAAAAGCATTATGACAATAACAGTTTTATTCCAATTTCTTTCCTATGGAATCCCAAAATAGAATTTTCTCTTTGTTTTCCACAATTACACATGGAATCAATGTCTCTGCCAAATTATCCACCACTAAAACAATAGCCTGCTTTTCAGCCTCCCTTCCAACTCAAATCTTGTCAGTGTATATATGAAGTTGAGTCACCTAACCCCCATTATGGATAATTTTACACTTAAGTACAATTTAATACTTTTGTCACTTACATGCCATTCCCCTCAATTTGGAAATATCCTTTTGAAGCTCTTTATGACTAATTTACACTTTAATCCCACTAAATAATTTGCCATCCTTAGCAAACACAATCACTGTTATGCTCACATAACACACTGCCACCACACCTGCTCACCAAAAGCTCCAGATTATTCACAAACATGCTTTAAAAACCAGTTAAATACTGACCCAAGGAGGCTCTTGCTGTTTCTGTCCCACTAGTTTAAGAATTCTGGATTAATTATTACTTTCTGCTTCCTGTTCTTTAAAAAGTTACCACCCCATAAGAGGACTTACCATTTTATCCTATGACTGATCAAGTTCAGGAACTTTATTTACTTGCACTTTCAAAAGGCACTTTCAAATAGACAATGTCTATTTTGTTACACTTATTTACATGCTTGAGCTGCTTGGATAGCTCAGTGGTTTAGATATCTGGCTATGGAGCCAGAGGTTGGGAATTCAATTCCCCATTGTGCCTCCAGGAAGATGAGGCAGCCTGTGTGGCTATGGGTAAGCTGCACAGCTCCAGGGTGCTGCAGAAGAGGAAGGAAATGGTAAACCACTTCTGAGTACTCTCTACCTAGAAAATCCTGAAAATGTTTGCCATAAGTCAAACTGCCTTGATGACATGGTGTTATTATTATGATGATGATCATAATGTTGGCACTTTCAAGAAACTGTGACTGCATCCATAAAGAAATTACACATCACCACTTAACAGTTTCAATGATGATGTTGATGATGACAGCAGCAAGAATAAAGTTTAGCAATGTATAACCAAATTCACACATTCAAAAACATTTTGCATATACTCTACATTTCTCTACAAACAGCTTAATAAGGTGAGACCAGTATTATCTTGACCACAGACATCTAGCAAGTTTAGGGCACAGAACACAAAGATTGACAAACAGATGCCCACACCAGAACCACTTTAGCTGAAAGTACCTTTCTACCTTACACAGTACCCCAACCCATCTTTTGTTCTACAACAGGTAGAAGGCACAGTGAAAAAAAGCATATCTCTCTCGCAACGTGGGAAGGAAATTATGGATTTAATCATTTTTACACCCCATGCTTTCTCCACTACACAAAAGTGTACACAACAATATAGAGGGTTCAGACTATGGAACGCCATCCCGAGTGAGATTCGTCTGGCGCAAACGTTGATGACGTTTCAGCGTCAGGTCAAAACCTTCCTGTTCCAGAAGATTTTTAACTGAAATAATATCAATTGTGGGTCCTGGTGGCAATTTTTAGAGTATTGTATTTTAATTGTTTTATCTTGTTATTGCATTTAAATTGCTGCAAGCCACCTAGAGACTTTGGGTAGTGTGGGCAGCATATAAGTTAAATAAATAAATGTATGTATGTATGTATGTATGTATGTATGTATGTATGTATGTATGTATGTATGTATGTATGTATGTGTTGGAGAGGCATTGCCTCCTGGGGTTCCCCACAAGGTCCCTTTGTGTTTGAGGAACTAATCCCCAGCCTCAGCCTTGCCAAACTTCATTTTAAGGTTAGGGCAGCAGATGCCTTTGAGGCTCTCTTTCTTCCTCAGGAACCCCATCCAAACCCACTCTTTCGTTTCCCTAGAAATAGGACCGGGACCCTTCCTGTCAAACTTAGTGCACACAGAGAAATCAAAACAGAGGAGGCAGCCTGATGCAAAGTGAGCACAATTCTACCTTTCCACTGGCCATCTCTCCCCTCAGTGCTGCCTACTTTTTCCTCGCTGGGGACCAGGGTTTCCACAAGGGGTGTTTCCCAACCCTGCCTGGAGATGCCAGCGGGTGAACCTTTGGACCCTTGGCAGACAACGTGCATGGCTTGCCACTAAACGACCGCGTCGCCTTTCCTTCGAGAGACTTTGTTTTTTTTTTTTTAAGGTGTCCCAATGTGAGCCACAGCTGAGCTCTGTCTGCCTAAAAGAGGGCATGCCTTCCCCCCCCCCCCCAAACAGCCAGGCAGCCCCTCTTCCTCACCCTGGTGACTAAACAGCCTCCATATCCGGGTGAAGAGGATTCCCATGCTCAGGCAGCGGAAGATCCGGCTGGCCCCCCTCGGGCAGCTCCACGTTCTCGCCGGCCTCAGTCTCAAGTCTCCGTCCTCTTCCGCCCGGGCTCAGCCCAGGGTGGCTCACGCTTGGGCCCAGCCCCCCGTCCGTGCCCAGTGGCGAGGTGGCGAAGGAAACAGCAGGCGCAGAGGCGCGGAAGAAGGGAGGCAGAGCAGGCCCCGGGCCCCCGAGGCAGCCGCCGCCGCCGCCGCCGCCGTCGTTGTTGTTGTCGCCCACAGCAACGCCACCGCGCGCCCCTCGCCGCTCCTTACGGACATTGCCGCCGGCCTTGCCGCAACTTTTTTTTTTAAGGGGCTCCTTTTCACGCTTCGCTTTTCTAGGCCTCAGCGGTCTGACGAGTGCATGGAATGAGCCCCCGCGGACGCCGTCCGAGTATGTGTGCGAGAACGCGCATGCGCCCTCTCACACACACTCATTCATAGGCGGCCGCACCTTTACCGCACACGCCCCCGCCGGTATTACTGCCTCCCACTCTAGCGTCTTTCCAAAGACTGAGCAGAGTGGGCGGGGCTGACAGGTGAAGAAGAAGAGCCGCGCGGCGAGTTTATCATGAGTGGCAAGAGTTGCCGTTACGTGATCCAATCGCGCGTCCCGTTTCTGGCTTTGGATTGGATGTAAAGAGTTCTTGGGGCGGGATTTGGTGAGGTGCCGGGCGACTTTCCTACTACGGGACTGCTTAAAAGGGGGCGGGAGGGGGAGGAGTCCTGAGAGACTAGCCGTAGTTGTGGCGGTGGAAGCGTTAGGTCTCAGAGGGAGCACCGTTCGACTACTGTTCTATTTTTCAGCCAAAGTTTTGTGTGTCTTTCTGAAACAGTGCTAATTTAAAAAAAAAAAACATCGGGAGAAATTGTTAACAGCAGGTGTTCTAATTAGTGCTTGGTGTTACACACCTTCAACCACCACATTCTCCGCCATCCCTCTGCACATTTCTATAGAAGCCAGCAGGTGTGAAAACACCCCCCCAATGGATGTCACAGATAATTTGCCCTGATGAGCTCTCAGTCTCTCACTCGTATCACACACAAGCCCCGTTCGCTGCACACTTGCGTTCACCTCAGAGCATCAGCAAAGAAGTGGGGTGTCTTTACAGCGAAGGGTGGCTGCCATGCGCTTTCCCCAGGCCTCGCGGGAATGCCGTCTTTCAGGATTATCCCGTGGAGAGCGAGTGGTGGGCAGGAAAGTGGGTAGCCTGTGTCCTCCGTTGAGGAGCTAAAGCTCACCGGAGATTCCCGGGTTTCGGCACCATGTGTTACTTTGAAATTATGTTCAGAATCTCCGGCAAGAACAACAGGCTAAGAGGCAGCTGATACTGAAGCCAATTTTTATTTAAGAAGTACAGCTGGACTCTTCATCTTAAAAGCAGAGAAGAGTCCCGATTAGAAATTACATAGGCATTTTATAGGGTTTTACACAAAGAGCAATAAAGCAAAACATTCCCTTATTGGTTCCCTGAACCCCAAGTTTGGATCCTGCTTCTAATTGGACTAAAAATGCCAATTAACTCCAACCATTGGTTATGCGTAAATATGTGTTGTGCCCCCGTGTTCCCTTGACCTAAAGTCAGAATGTACCCAGGGTGTGCAAAAATATTGCCTGAATGAGTAAATGCCATTTTTTTCTTGTTTGTGTGTTAATGTTAATGGTCATGATTATCTAGGTTGCTTTCAGTTTAAGTAAAATCCAATATTTGAACTGAGTTGCCAGAAGGTAACTATTAAACGACAGTCATCCTCACTCTGAACACATTTATTTTAATCTGGGATCAGTTTAGACATGTGTGTAAACTATTCCTAGGATATTTATCTAATATCTAAGATATTTTGCTAGCCGAGTGTGACTGCCTGCAACTGTCTAGGTTTCTCTCCTCTGTACAGTATGTCGTTCCATGACACAGGACACAGCTTTCTTTATAACAGGTTTATTAAACTTGGAGTCAACTCAGGAACAGAAAAATAATCGATACAGAACGTTTCTCTTTTGTGTGCAAACCAGACTTAGTCTTTTCTGTATCATAATTAACTGCTCCCCCCTTGTGTTCTGCTAAGGTAGCCTTCCACCCCTCCGCATTTATTTGAATTGACAACTTGAAGTACAGTAAGCCAAACAGGGTACTGTACTTAAACAAGGATAGTGGATGATAACACTTGGGGAGTGAGTTCAATAATCTTCCTTTCTTCCCTCTCTTTTTTTTAACTCAGGTTTGATGGAACTGAGGGTTCTTTCTTTTCTCTCCCCCAAAGCAACCCCCCCTTCTTTCTGTTTCCCCCTAAAAGGAGAGTTTGTGTGGTAGACTTGCATTATGCAGGGAGGTTGACAGGGGTTAGGGGAGGTCTGTGTTTGTGTGTGTAGAAATGAACAATGCTTTATAGTTATGTTTTTGAGGTCATAAGATTTATACATGGATTTTGAACTACATAGGGGCCCAGCACCTTGGATCCAGCGTTATTCAAGGGAGAAGTGTGGTTTTTGTTAGTATAAGGAAGGGATGGATCCCCTTTGTGATTGGTTTCTTGAACTTGTGTTTTCTTATGCTTTGGATTTCCTTTTGTTTAATTGGTCCTTGTGTTTTCTTATGCTCTGGATTTTCCTTTGTTTAACTGGGGATCCCATTTTATTGACATTGAAAGATGTCGCTTTCAGATCTGGCATCCTAATTTAAAATAGCAAGGTTCCTTGATCTGAGAATGAGTGACATCTGGATGCATTAGAAAAACAATCAGAAGTATAGTGATGAAGGCAAAGTTTAAGGCATGAAATATAATCTGTACTAGAGATAGGCATGGAGTACTTCATGCCCCTTTGTTCTAAGTTGTCCCTTCCCCCATTCTCCTTGCTGGCACCTCTACTCACCAGCCAGTGTGCATTGCTCTTTCTCTCCCTATCACACAATCTCCCAGTCTGGGCAGGAGCCCAGACTTCCCTTCTACACCTCCTCCAACAGTTGGCCACTCAAAGGCAGTGCTGCAGGAATCCATGCCCCACTTTCTCATCTGAGTTGCCAGCTCCTGGAGGAGGCAGAGAAGGAAAGTTCAGGCTCCTGCCCGGACTGGCAGATTGCACAGCGGAGAAGGGAGGAGCAATGTGTGCTGGCTTGTGTGTGGAGGTGCCAGCAAAAATGCCTATCTCTGATCTGTACCATTGAAACACCTCTTTATGTAGGGAATTCAGGTTGTCATCCAAAGGACAACAGCAACGAGAGGGGAAAACTTGGGGGAATGTAAATGGGAAAACACTTGCATTCTTTTTATAAACCTCCAGTAGCAGCAGTTAATTGTGTTAGGCCATTATTTGCAAAATACACACATGAGAACAGAGTCAAAAGTCAGAAAAAATATAATTAGATAAAATTCTCACAGAATTAACAACCACTGATTTTATTGCTGGGTGGGATGGACACAATTGCACACCACTCCACAGGACGTAAGCAGCAGTGATTAGAAATATTCCTTTTCTGGCAAGGTGGGATTTTTTTCCTTGGGAGTATATGCAAGGAGAGCAGGTAATCTTGTGTCTCAAAGGGCGAATTGAAAATAGTTCTTTTTCCATCATGATTAATAATCACCTGTCAGTGATTCCTTTTTCACGCAAGAGGTTTGTGAATAGTTGGTATGTTTTGCGCTCTTGCAAAGTTATGGGGCAAAGATCTTGATAAAGTTGTATGTTTGTATTCCCAAACACAATAGGCTTCTTGTCTTTAAGAACTTTTAAGATGGCCTCTTTCCTGTGTTCCTTTGCAAGTTGGGCAACTTACGTCACCAGGCTTTCGGTTTCCCCTTACTGATGGAGGGGAAGTTCTGTGCACTGAAATAAAACTCTTCTTTGAAATGTGCAGTTCAGTAGTCAACTCAGTAAACAGTTGGAGGGTTAAAGTAATCGTGTCAGTTCCATATATTGCAAAACTGACTCCTCTTGGAATGTCTTCCTTTGTTTCCCAGGAACTTAATTCAGGCCTGCAGATCTTCCAAGCAGCCTGTCAGTTATTATGCTATTGGTACTGTACTCAGTTCTCAACTCCAAAGCTTGATTAGCGGAATTCATATCTCTTACAGATATGTTTGAAGAGGATTAATAGCAGCTGCCCATTCTTGCTGGAGTTGTTTTATTTGCTCAGGTATCTGATACCTTGGATCCAAGTCTCCTTAAGGCCTTTTCACTGACCACTTCCCCATGAGAGGACAGTCAGCTCTACTTCCTAAGCCTTGCTATTGTAAGCAGTTTTTGCTCCAGAAATGAGTCTTACGAAGCTGCTTTGATTCCTGTGAATCCATGATTCATGTCTTGAACAGTTGTTTACTGTTAGACGTTTCAGTAATTCCCCTTGTTAGTTTAATTTTAAGGTTTTTGGTGTTGAGTCTCAGCAGATTAGGCGAAAGCAGCCGTCTTCTCTGTTATCATAACGCCCTCCTCCAATAACTCCCAAACGATTCTCTGTCTCCTATATAGTTGCCAAAAATGTGGCTATCAATTTGCTATAGTTTTCATGACACTGAAAATCATCCTTCCTCTACCTAATGGTGTATTTGGCCCTGCTTTCCACAAAATGTGTCCTCACTGCTCCCAGAGACATGCTGATACGGAACTGGTGATAACTATCATCATAACTGGTTTCCTTCTTTTGTTTGAACCTTCATGTTGCATATTGTTCTCTGCTTCTTTGTACACAATTTTCGCGGGCTGGTGAAGACTACTACCATGCTAGTATCCTTTCAGAAGGATTGCTCCTGTTAACGTTGCCTATGAAAATATATTGTGCAACTTTCTTGTCTTTTTCTCCTTAACAGATTTTTATTAGGTTTTTTTTAAAATATATAAAAGTAGCAAGAAAGGGAAGGGGAGATTACAGATGGCTAGAAAGCCCTGCTCTCAATAACATTTCATGAGTGAAGTAGGGTGAAGGCACAATACAAGCCTCATCTCAAAATACCCCCAGTTTTTAGTCCAGAGCTTCCAGTTTGAGCCCAGCAGGATCTTTGCTATACAGTTGCTACCTAGCTTCCTTCACAGCTGTTCCTCCACAACAGTAATTTGCACAGCACTCAAGTGCAGAGATTGGAACGTTGTTTTTAAAATATATGAATAATGATATGCTGTTGGGGTTTAGGATGATGCTCTGCGTTCCTCCCATTGCTCATTTGTAAACAGCTTTGACAGTTTTTTAAAATTAGTCTTAAAGTAAATTTGCAAACTCTAAGTTGGAAGCAACTTTTACAAAGGCACCCACCAAGATGAAAAGGATTCTTCAAGATTTAAAATCAGTGACTCCCTGTTTCATCTTGGGACTTTTTGGGAGAAATACCTGCCACTAGTGTGACTTGGGCACAGGAACACAAATGGAATTCCTTGTTCATTGGCACATTCAGATTTGATTTCTTCACTAAATCAAGGAAGAAAACAGTGCTGAAGACTCTTAACACAGTATAAGTGCAAGCAGGGCTTTGGAGCAGGGCAGATTTTAAAGGCCTTATTTGTCCACATTAAAGAGGCTAGTTTGCACAAAGAATGACGTGTAAGCGGAGAATCTAGATATTTTTGTTTAATTTATTGTAGAAAAATGTTAATGCAGTTTAGTACATCTAAATTCCATAAAACAAATCCATAGAAATTGGGATACTGTAAGCATGCAGTCTGCATTTTCTTCTGTTAGTTGTTTTGGGCTCACAAAAATAACAACACTTTTGTTTTCCTTGAAAGCCACTAAAAGCAGAGATAGCAAAACATGCAACACTGTACACATTTGCATAGTATATTTTTACCCAGCATGCCTGTAGAATGCTACACGTATGGTATCTATAGAAATAAAAAGAGGAAGGGGCAAATCAGCAAAAAGAAAACAACTAAAATGTCAGTTATTTTGGTTTTGCAAAGGCAGTCATGCCCAAAATGGGGCCCAGTAAATGGTATAGCCACCGTGTCCAGAGAAGTACGTGGAAATAAATTTAGGTTAATTGTGAAGGATTTGGTAACTGACTAGCAGACCTTCCTTAAGGTCCAAGTTTAGATACTGGATGATATACATTATTTTGCAACAACAGATTCCCGTTTCAGACTCTTACTGTACATCACAAGCAGCTCAGGCACAGCTTCCAAGATAACAGAAACAGAAAAGCAAGCCTCCTGATATATTGGTCTGCACCCCCCATCATCCCCAGCTCTTGGCTGGGCTGATGAGAGTTCTAAAATATTGAAAACAGTTGGAAGACACCGGCCTGCCTAAGCCACGTAGGCAGTCCGGACCCACATCTTCTATGATGGACTGCGACACCCTGCTCCCCTGAAAGGAGTGAGACTACACATGGGGGTTTACTTGGGAGTTTGTGCAAGTTTGTGCTAGCAGTTGTTAAATTTCAAAGGGAGTACTGTTTTTATATCCATGGGGTATTTCAGTCAGAAATGCTACTGAATATACTAGACTTAGGGATATAGACGCATTATTGGTATAACTCTTTACTCTTTGCAGAAAGCACAGATACAATGAACATAAATGAGGAGAACATTCTTACAATGCAAATAGAAGAAATAAGGAAAGAGACTTGCTGATTTTGACAAATGAATTTGCACTGAGTTTATCAGATACATATTTTTACAGCAAATCCAATTACATATTGTAATCACCTGGTTCTCAAATTGCTGAAAAAGTCATATTCAGCAAGTTAAAATTATGGAAAATTCAGTATATCCATTTCTGGTATCATTACTCTACCTAACCTTTTAAAAAAATACAATGTCAAATCTAGTAATAGAATTGTAAATTTGTGCTGTTACAAATGTGCTTTTCTCTTTCTCTGTCTCATATTATTTGCAAAAACTATTTTTCTGCTTTGTGTCGCACAATATGTTTTACTAAATGATTTGATTTTTCTAGAGCTGATGCAGAATACAATAAATAACGGCCTGTTCTGTTTAGTTGATTTTTAAAAAATAATTTTCAGAAAGTGTTAAATAAGGCATATAATAAACACTTGTGAACTCTTAAAGGACCGAGTCTCAAACTACTTGCTATTGGACATAATATATACTATCTGAAGTAGTCCCTTTAATGGAACCATTTTCAGCAGGTCCCAAAATGATGCAATCAGCAGACCCACTGCTAAGAAATATTATTGGCTCTTGTGCTAAAAATCAAATCTACTGAAATTTCCCCAATTCTTTTTTTTCAGTTACTAATAGCTATCAAATGTGTCAAACAAAGAACAATAAACTCGCTTACATAAGCCCCCACCCCATCCCATCACCCATCTTCTAAAATATCTCTTTGGATCAAACGAACTGATGTAAAGAGGAAGGTTTCTATGCTAGTTATCTAAAAAAATATTTTACAGATTGGAAAAAAATAGTGCCTTCATTATTTAGAACTACTGTACCTAAATGTCATCCTAAGTAGAGTTTACAGCCCTTTGCCCAAATTCATTCATTTAGTTATTTTTTACTTAAGGAAAAAGAAACTTTTTTATTTGGATATCCGATACTTTGAACGGAAAAAAAACACCCCACACATCCCAGTTAGTTTTTCTTTAATTTTTGTTCTTAAAATATGTGTGTTTTTTTACTTGTGATAAATGAAACAATGATGCTTGATTATTCTAAGTTACTATTCAGTTTTGGCTGGAAAAGGGTGAGCAAACTGAAACTAAATTCTGACAGGATGGAAGCACTGTTTGCCAGTATTTGGATCTACTGTATCTTGTTCAAGAAGGTTGTATTCCGTGAAAAAATCAGTTTCCTAGCCTAGGAGTGCACTTTGACTTAGAGTCCTAGGTGGTATGGGTAGCAAAGGGTGTATTTGCACCATTATATTTAGTCCAATGTACATTCAGCTGTTAAAGTGCTCTCAATGCAAAGCTACCCCTGAAGAGCATCTAAAAACTTCATTTGGTGCAAAGTACAACAGGTAGGTTGCGTGCTTGTGTTCAGTTTTGGAATCCCATTACTCCAAAACTAAAAATTCTGCACTGGTTGCTAGTTCCCTTCTGGGGACAACTCAAATGTCAACTGTAACTTTTAAATCTCTAAAAGGCTTAGAGCTTGAGTATCTAAGGGACTGCTTGTCCATTGAAGATAATGCCTGATTATTAAGATCTAGAGGAGGATATAGTTACTGACAAAGGCCTGAAGGTTATTTCCTTACATCGCTCCCAAACTGGAATGTACTCCCATCCAAATCACAGATGGTCTCCACTCTTACTGCTTTGAGCAAAAGTGTAAAAATACATTTCATTAACTCGGCCTTTAATTTTAGCAGTTCTGTTGTCTGTTTCTAGCGTAATGGTTCATAATGATTTGAGTTTGATCTAATGTTTTATGATTTTATTTGTTATATTCCACCTTGATTATTTAACAGGTATTGGAACACACCTTACCCTTTTCAAGTTGGCTTCCAGTTCAGTTGTCAACATATGGAATACATTATGGACATAAGTTGAGGGTAAGGTGCTTTTATAACTATTATACAGATACGGGATGCAGTTCAATAGTCAAGCCAAGAACAAATGGATTGAGCAGGTATCATGACATCTATATCATAATTTAGTAACTGTTTGTTAAACAATTTAATAAATACTATGTACCATTTGCTTTTAATAGCCCAGTCTAGAAAACTATTAAGTAAATAGATTTAAGCTACCTTTTTAGTTGACAGTTATGGAGGCTGTGATCCTATGCACACTTACCTGGAAGTTAGCTACATTTAACTCAATGATATTTACTTCCGAATAGACACGCAAAGGCTTGCTTTGTAAAATCTCAGTCCTAAATCAGTAGGATTCACACATCATGACTCTGACTAAGAAAGCATAAGAGACTCCTGTCGCCGGGGTCATGGGGTGGAGGACCATTTGTACTCAGCAGAATGTAAGCCCAATTTCATTGTTTGTGTCTGCCTTTTAAAACTGTGGTCAACATATTTAGACTGGCTTTATTTCAAGTACACTGGTACTGTATTAGGTTATGGACTGGGCAACAAAATTGCTGCAGAGCAATGTTATCAAGAACTACATTTATAGCATTGTGGCTTTGCTAAATTTTAGAATTTTAAGACCTGCTAGACATTTTGTTGAACTCTGGGCAGCACAGCCAGCGATGAAGACTGGTAGGAGCTGTGGCTCAGGAACATCTGGAGAGCCTTGGTCTACGGTATGCTCATCACATGCCATAATTTACACATAATGTTCATGGTCATTTCCCATCCATGCAGAAAAGGATAACTTAATACTGTAATGAGCTTAAAGACCACCAGTAGTGAATAGTTAGTTGGACTGTGTTACTTGGCCTGCGGTGTAGATGTTTGTATTTTTAGTGGGGACTTTTAGTGGGTGGGGAGTGTTGGGGGATTTTTTAGTGGGTGGGGAGTGTTTGGGGAATTTTATGTGTGTGCATGTGTCTGGTCTCTGGGTGTCTGTGAATTTCATTGTATGGGTATACTGTGTATATACTTACAATGACAATAAATAAAAAAAAAACTTTTGAAATGGTCTGCACTTCCTCAAACCAAATTTGAAGTTCAGCTATGAATTGGCATAACTACTGGTTGTCTCATCTGTAGCTGGTTGAAAACATACCCAGTAAGTTGTTGATTTAGACCAGTTGTTTGCAAGATTTCAACACTTCTTGAAGCATTTCTTTGTTGCTTTCTGGTCACAATTTAAAATACCTGTGCTTATTTTTAAAGACCTATACAGCTATCAGAAGGCTGTAGTGCATGGCTGCTCCCTTTGCCTTTACCTGTACCATCTGATGAGGGGTGAAGAGCAATCACAGAAAGAGCAATAATAAGTTAGAGACAAGAGATCACCTTCTGATTTCACTTCTGAAATCCCCTTGATGCCAACACCCTTATATTTTTAGGGCAAGGTAATTTTTTATTCTGTCAGGCAGTTAACATCCTCATTAAATGTCCAAAGAAGATTGGAAAAAATAAAAGTTCTCTAAGTCTTTAAGATGAATTGTTTTCTTACTGAAATGTTATGTACTTAATCTTGTTTCCTAGTGCTGTTGCAGTATAAAATGCAAATCTCCAGGCAGTTAAATAGTCTGGTCAATAATACTACCAGAGGATAAAGATAAAAAGCTTTTAGATTTATGGATTTACATTTGTTCATGGAAATCAATAGTGAAGAGAACATGAAGGGAACTTGTAACACTTGTAAGGAAAACTATTCCTAATGCCTTCTATTTCATGCAAATGCATATTTAGTACATCTGGTAAAAACATTGGAAAAAAACCCTTAAAACTAATATGCTCTACTGGGTTGCAGCATAAAATCTAAATAGAAACAGCAGATCACACTGCTAGTCAGGTGCCAGTATTGCAGGAGTCACTCAGGCCAAACTCACTGAAGCTTCAATCATGTCTTACCTACTAGATAAAAAATATAGTAGCAAGTCACAACTAGAGTAGATCCATTGAATCAATGGATCTTACATAACTATTGAGTCACTAAACCTCAGTGATTTAATAGGCCTACTCTAGATGCAGTTTGCTTCGGGATTTCAGCTGTTATGTCTCAAGTTATAGTAGATAACTACATTACAGAATTAACTATACTGAGATCAGTAGGGGTGATAATGATGGCAACAGCCACTATCTTAGACGTCTAATCTTTAAAAAAATTAGACAAATTCATGCTGTCTGTGAATGGGTATTAAATGTAATGGTGAAATAGAACTTTCATATTCCAAGTTTCCAAGGTCTGTACCTAATCAGTGCCTACTGGTAATCTGTGGGGTTGTTAAACTGGTATACTCTATGTCCACATTCCCCTTACATGGTAAAGCTTGCTTCTGTGGAATAATTTGTTTTTAAAAACAAACTTGTGTGCATTTGAAATTTCAAGAGGATGTCCCAAGGTGGGAGATTGGTGATGGGAGGAATGTTAAGGATGGGAAAATGTGTTAAATCCTTACTTTTAAGTATTCAAATATGTATGAACAGCATGAGATTCTGAGCACCTTTTATCACTGCCTTTTGGAAATAAAGAATTCTGTGTGCAGCCTCAGAGGGACCATTAGTACAGTGGGGTCTCTACTTAAGAACTTAATCCGTATTGGAAGGTGGTTCTCAAGTTGAAAAGTTCTTATGTTGAATCTGCATTTCCCATAGGAATGCATTGAAAGCCATTTAATCCGTATCTGCTCTTTTCCGTCCATAGAAACTACAGTGGAACCTCTACTTAAGAACTTAATCCGTTTTGGAGTGGTGTTCTTAAGTTGAAACGTTCTTAAGTTGAAGCAAAATTTCCCATAGGAATGGACTGAAAACCACTTAATCCGTTCTGGCTGTTTTTTTTGTTATGTAGAGGTGCGTTCGTACATTGAAGCATTAGTTCCCATCGGAACTAATGCAAAGCTGGTTAATACGTACTCTACCACTAGGGGGAGAATTTTTTTTAACCTAAGATGACCTAAGGTTAAAAAAAGAGCAGGAAAGGTTTTCTTTCCTGTTCTTATCTTGGATTTCTGTTCTCAAGTAGAAGCAAAATTTAGCAAATGGAGCTGTTCTTAAGTTGGATTGTTCTTAAGTAGGGACGTTCTTAAGTAGAGACCCCACTGTAGCCCTTTTCCTTTAGGTTGCAATGAATGTCAGATCCACTGAGTTTCTAGACTCTCTCACCATGGAATTATTGTTCTCAAACACAGCCCAGGATAAAACTTAGGGCAAATTTCTGATAGAACCTACCAAGGTCTTAAAACTAAGAATAGGAAAAAGAAGTATTAGGTTGAAAATTAACAGCCCTGCTAAGAATTTCCATGGAGACTTGTCTTGTGGCCAAATCAGATAATACGTTCAGCCCATTGGTAAAAGAAATACTTGCCAAAGTGGTAAAATACATGTTTTTATAGCGTATCATTTTCCACACCTACATATCTTTCATTTAGCATGCTTTGTTTTGTGATTGGTCTTTGGGAGGTAAACACAGACTTAATTTGCAGGAAATTCTCTTGTGGGAGGTAGACATGAGTCCATAAAGTAATACACAAGCCTCTTAAGGTCTAGTGTGACCCAGATTTAGACCACTCTTCTTCTCTGTTCCTCTGCTCTATATATGGGATGGGTGTTGCCCTGAGAAAAGCATTAAAAGAATGCAAAGGATTAGCTAAATAAAATAAAATAAAATAATAAATTGGCAGATTACATCTTACATAGCTCTGCACCTGCTCTATTAAACTACAGTACTGGGTTTATTGAAATCTTTTTGGGAAGTGTGACGGTTCTCTGGACATAGTATATAATGAACGCTGACACTTGTGCAGCAGCTTACCAAGCTCTTCTTAATGGGACAGAGAAGTACAATTTGTGGGGAATGATTCCATGTTACCAAAATGTCAATCAAGCATGGATAGCAATCTTCATAGCCCTGCTTTCGGCAATTCTGGTAATTTTAGTTCAAAAACCAACTCCTTCAAGCATTGTACCGGAATGCCATTATGCTGGTTTCTGTGCAGGTTGGGATCAATATGACAGCTAATTTTTTTTTTTTGACTTGCAAGGTTTTCCCTGATTTAAAAGCTGACAGGCAGAGTTGAAATGTAAAAGGTGGCCAGGTTCCATGCTTATTTTTAGTTTGCTAAGCACAACTAGCATGTGACCAAATGATGATAACACATTGACCTGTTCGGATGATCTTAAATTGACTTAATAAACCGAGATATGCATAAGACTTTTGTCCCCAACATTGGGTTTAAGAGCCTGGCTTCTTCTGAACTATTCTGGTTTGCATGAGACGGGAAGCTGTGGCTAATTGGAGATTTCTGAGCTTACTCGATGCTTACTGTGAGAACAGAGCAGAGAAGGGACTGTGTGTGCAAGCAACAAGGTAATGTAAATCTCAGCGTATGTTTGTGCAAACACAGCCATTCCTGAAACCTCTCTTTCTAGTTAGGGGTACAGAGGATTGAAAGGGCTGATGTAAATTTTCTTGTTTAAAAATGCCAGAATGTAGTCTGCATTGATAAATGCTTAAAACAACAACTTTAATTTACTCATATTGGATAAAAGGCATGCTAATGTTAAGACGTAATTCAGATTACAAGAAAAGTGCCATTTTAAAAACAAATAAATTAGAAGATGAAAAGAAAAGCATTCATTAGACATAAGGCAGCAAAATACCCAAAGTACTGAAACCACCAATTCTATCATGTTATAGTAAACAGGTTAGGCACAACTCCTGGGCTAGCAGCAGGCCTGCTGAAGGGGGTCCTTTGACTGAGAAAACAGAGTTTTCCTACAGTCAGGACCCACACAAATCTATGTTCCCTTCCAACAGGCAGTGTTCACATGTATTTCCCAAGGGCTTCTCCAAACTATCTTCTTCTTCAGTAAATGCACAGTTACTCATTTCTTACAGGGGACCAAGACATCTTTCCTAACAAAAGCATTTCAGTTGTACTGCAGATCTCATTTTCTCAGCACTAGAACAGACTATTTTGTAACAAAGAAAAACTAGTAGCCCATCATTTACGATAGGGAGTGCAATACAGTACAAGTAGGATAGCATAAATCGCAGAGGCACACACTGGACAGCGCCTGTAATGTAAGTAGTGATGGGACAACATTGCCCTATTCCAAGTCCACGACATTCAATACATCATTAGGAAGTTGTATGTTTTCTTTTCTTTATAGAAACGCAGAGCGCAGTGCAATCCTATGCATGTATATTCAGTAGTTCAGTGGACTGGAGCACCTGGGGTTTGGGAGTTCAAATCCCTACTGTGCTTCATGGGAAGGGCCAGCCAAAATCACTTTAAGTGTGTGTGGCTAATAGGATTATGTGCCCTGTGGTCTTTGCCAAATTGGGCCAGCTGCATGTTCCCAAAGTGCCAACAGAAAGAAGGACTGGTAAAGCACTTCTTAATACAGTACTTTACACCTGGAAAATCAAGAGAAGGTTGCCATAAAACCGAATTGACTTATTGGCACCTGATTATAATTCAGTCCCATTGTATTCCATGGGCTTACTGCCTAATAAATGTGTTCAGGACAACTGCTTTTTCAGAAAAAAAGCTGTAGAAACAAAACTTCTCTAAAAGAAGTTAAAGCCTAGTGTGTTGAGTTCATTAGCTGATTAAGATGATATGTCACACAACACATAGTCTCTACAGCAGGGTACTTACTAACAGTGCCTTGCATTATTATTTTAAAAAGCATTATTTCATAGTTCTTTCTCCATAATGATAAAATAAGAAGACACAAGTACTTATGGGAACATAGAAGACAACCATATCTGAATCCAAAACCTGGCCAACTATTAGGCAGAGTGAAGCAGGCACCTCAAGGCCGCAGATCAGGGGCACTGTATATTGCAGAAAAAGTTAGGTAGTATGTTATTGTATCTATCTATTATGGTCCTTAAACCAGACTCTCACCTCATATGGGAATCAAGTTTGTTTTATGCCTAATTGTCCTTGAGGAATTAAATCCCTAATGGTAAAGAAAGTTCTTGGAAAATTATTCCACCAGGAAAAGCAATCCAAACTCAAACATACACTGGCTGCAGTAGTTCTGGAATGGGTCTTGTACAGGACACCATTGGCCTTGTGCCAACAGAACCCCTTCTGCTAGCTCATCTCAGATCTGCTGGTGCAGCTTGTATTCTGACTGACATCTGCTGGAGAAGAGCCAAAGAGATGGGGAAGCGGGAGGAGTTGAGATGAACTGGATGCCAACTACACTCAGCCCAGAGTCACAGCCACTCTGCTGGGCCAGGGGCAGTCCTAAATAATTTCCCACCCCTATGCTGGGAGGGATTTATATTTGCCATAGGCTCAGCTTGGCCTCAGCCATTATGGCCGGTTACGTTGGCTTCTGCAGTCCTTTCTATGCACACAAGAAGAGTCAACATCTCATCTTCCGCTATGCAAGCACGGAGCTGCTTTTCACACAGAAGCGAGTGAGGTTGCCTGCCTAAGGAGGAAATTCATCAATATGTGCTGCAACTCAACGGAGTTCTAGAGCAGGATGGAAAACTGTTAAGACATGGCCTTTCGTGGGCACTACTTTCGATGGAATGCACTAAGTATTTCACGGTGCATGAGAGGGAAAGCTCCTCAATTAGAAAAGCACTGCATTGTGTTTGATAACAATAAAGAGAACAGTTTTAAATTGCACAGCAAAACAAATACTCAGACATTGAGGGAGCATTCTCACTAGAACACTACTGCTGGGCCTAAAACCAACAGCTGATTCCAGCGGGAGTAATTTACCACTCTGGATCAACTGCAGAGTGGTAAATCAGCCCTTATTTAAATTCTCTTGTTTCCTTGGGTCTCTTCTAGCTGAGACTTAACAACTGGATTCTGGTCCGGTAGTGCTTCAGTTGACTGGAAGTATCTCCCCTGCCAAATCTTCCAAGCAGCACTTTTTTCTTGCACAACACATTCATGCTACCATGATTTTTTTCTGATAAATTACTATGTAATAAGCTCTTAATTCTTTGGTAGGAGCAATGATTATACAATACTACTACTGGAGATACTAATGCACAGAATTAAGCCCTAGTATGAATGCATGCCCTCTGCCCCTTTCTCTTTAATAAGCACAAAGCCAACATTTCTTTTTTTTAAAAAAAAAAAATACAAAATTAAGATTGGCAGAAGCCTTGGGCCTTCTACGGAAGTGCTTAGCATTGGTAGTCAAAGAAAAATAAAATTAAATTCTCAACCTTCTGCAAATCTAGTTTTGCTGGAATCTCCCTGCTAGAACAAAGACAAAATCTCTTCCACACCTTCAGAAACCATAGAAGGGTCTTCCAGTTTCTGTACATCCAATGGAAGGTATGAAGTGGCTTTGCACATGTACCACTGTGTGTGCAATCAAGTGCCTGATTACACAGAAGAGCCTTCGTGCACAGATGTAAATGCACATACAACCAGAGTGGATCACATATGGCCCTCCGGATGTTGTTGGATTGCAGCTCCTCTCCCTTTTACACTGATGAAATCTGGGGAGCGGGGACTGCAGGCACAATCCTACACACTTCCTTGACACATTCTGAAGATGGGAACAGGCACAGACTAGTGTCTCTTGTGGATGCCGAATGTGTATTCACTGCCATCCCATTTTGAAGGTTTACCTCTGTCTTTGCTCTTAGTTTACTTTCAGTTTCTGAAGTAGTTTTCTGTGGTCATAAGCAAAAGCGAAAACCATCAACAGTTTTGCTGCAACATATATGTGTGTGGAGGGGGTGGGGTGGGGGAAATCTCATTGATATTTAAACCGGAAAGTGCTCCATTCATTCATCATTTTTTGGCACCAATGACTGCTGCTTACATTTGGTTAGTCTGAAATAAATACATTAAAATAATATATTGTGACCGTAATTGTATCTGTATATAAACTCATCTCTGGTAAACAAGTACTATAGTTTTTTTTTTATATTTGCCTATAATCGTATTGTATTTTTCTTATTCTTCATTTCATTTTATTTTAAACTGACTGCAACATGCTCAAGTTGACTTTCCAGTCAATTTCGCCCAAATTCCAACAGGAATTGGTTTATAAATTGGTTCCAACTGGAACTGGTCATTTGGAATTTCCAGTGCAGGAAATCATTTTATATGCGCCTCAATAGGTATCCTAAATTACAAGTCAATGTGTCTAATATCTAGTGAAGGAAAAAAAAAGAGAGAGACAGTTTTCAAACTAAACTTCTACACTGGACAGAAAAGCACAACCTACGTGACCAGGCAAACCAATTTATTCCTAAAAAATAAAGGGCAAGCGCTGTTATGCATTGCCCCTTTTGTAGCATTAAATGGCAGCAGCCTGTAAGCACAGTAAAACCATGCCACAACTGCCAAATCAAGATGACTAGTTTGGCCTAGCTATGTCATGGCAATCTGGCAACTAAGGAATACGATCCCCCCCCCCAGGTTCCTGTATTCAAAGCCTATGTCGGGAATCATGGCTATATCCTCCAGGAGACCCTCGGTTTCTATGGGGTTTGTATGAGTCCTGGTAAGAGTCGGCATACTCTTCTTCCACAAGGGGGTAATGATCTCGGCTGTGTTGGGAACTGGAAGACAAGCGGTTCCTGCTCTTCCGAGCCCTTTCGTTGTGGTAGTTTTCGTCAGAGGTCATCAGACTCCGCCGTTCAATTGGAGAGTTCTCAGTCGAATGGTTGTTATGCCTCATACGTTGGCTCTAGAAACAGCAAAGAGTTCAAGCATTAAAAAGAGAGGGGGGGGAAAGGACAAGCAATGCATTTTAGTCCTTCTGAGTTGGTTGCAATCTTGTTCTGAGGGCCTTCAGCTTCCGTATGGTTCTGCCATTCATTTAAAAACAAACACACATTTGAGTGCCGTTTAGTGTACTTGGGAATTCATTCCGCTTTCAAAGATGATGTGAGAGAACAACGGATGTCTCTTTATATTATATGATTTTAAAACAGTTAGAAGGGAGAATAAATGCTTAAGTTTAGATTTGGGATGCAGGCTGAGAATATGTGCTTGATACGGAGTTTTAAGACATCTGTTGGAGTTTGTCCATTTGGAAGTTTAAAATAGGACAACCTCCAAATGCAATTTCTAAAAATAGTCTTCCTTTGGTAGCCAGTATAAATTCATTCGTTTTTTTCCCATTATTTTAAAGATGATTTTAAATGTTTTGGTTGTCTTCTTTTTTTGTTCAGCATTTGCTAAAATATAACTGAACTTTCCCCTTATTATGTTTTAACAATTTTATACCTCTGAGATAAATTGTCTAATAATTTCATTATCTCTGAACTCCTCAAACGAAGCATGAAGTCATGAAGTAGGGGCCAATATTCAGAAGACATTGGTACCACCTCTCCATGTCCTGCTTTCCCTGTTTCATCAACGCAGATATAATAGCTAAGCAAGACAACAGTGCCTAAAAGGTGATTACTGTAGTTACAGCAGTGGCCTTTGGCAGAGGGATATGCTATAAGTGAATTTAGAATGATATAGTCAGTTTCAAGGACTACTGCTATAAAACCAAAGGGAAAACTTCAAACAGTAGGTTCAGACTGGGGACACTTGACAGATCGGTACATGATTAAGAAGACCATTGAACAGAATGGTTTAGAATTTTTCTGAGAGCAGTTAATTTAGTGATCCACAACATCTGTGAACAAGTTCCAAGCTGTGCTTTTTTGGGAATCTAACTAATATGAGCAATAAGTATAAAAGGCTGAGATGTCTTTCCCTGAAGCAATAATCAGCCTCTTCAGAAAACTAGAGAAAGTTTTTAAGGCTGTATGACACGCCGGTAAAAGCAGTCAGAAACATGCATACTTATATTGGGCTGCCTCGTCCATTCATAAGCACAAGGTTAATGTACTATACATCGTTGGTTACTCCCAACTTTATCAAGTAAGGCCCCAGGATGTCTCAACATTTACAGTGGCTACAGCTGATCCAATATCCAAACCAAAGTGGGCTCTTACCACTACGGGAGACCCATGTCACTCACCTATGTCCCCTACCAGTAATACAACCAAAACAGGATTCTGTTATGGGTTACTGCAAGAAGTCCCCATCCCAAACATACCTGCTTGAGTTCTCATAAAGCTATATGAAAGCAGCTTTTGTAAACTGATCAAAACCTGATATTCATCATGTGGGAATGACAGATCAGCAACGAATGGAAACATGGGCAGGGAGAGAAATCTGCTTTTCCATGTACAGTTGCCTACATGAATTTGTTCTGCCCACATCCTTTGGCTTCCCATAAGTTCAAGTGAAGGAGCTTGCCAACAGAAAGACGCTGGTACATGAAATTAAAAAAAAATCCACATAAACCAAGAATGGGTCCACAGAACTTAAATTGCTGCTTGCACAGTCAACCAGTCACTAAGCAGAAACAATACCATGTGACAAAGCTGGCCTAACAAAACCAAACATACATTTGAAATGTAAATACTTCACTACATACATGCAGTGAAGAAGGAAAAAAAAACAAGAGAGCACTTTATTAGTGTAGGAGTGTGTTCAGGAAAAAGGTCATCTGCAATGTTTTTGATCAGCAGACTGCATTTTTGGAGATGCTAGTAATTTGCTTAGCTTTTCAGCTGAGATACAGTGGAAAGCGTACACGTATCAAGCAGCACACAAACGTGCCAAGCTCTTTTGTGAAATTGATCTCTGTGCACTCTTGATCTTGCACTTACAGACATACAGAACTTGTACTGAAAAGACATTTCCCCCAAAACTTAATAAAACACGTACTTCTCATTAAGGACTATTTACATGCCACGTTTGAAGTTTCAAAGGCCAGCCGTTTTTGAGCTATCCCTGTGGGAAAAAAATGGTCAGAATCCTTTTATCATGGGAATAATATTTTATTCATCATTTTAAAAAAAAACCAAAACAGATGAACAAATTTTTGCCAAAGTGCAACTTCTGGAAATAAATAAAGCAAATTAGAGCAAGGGGGAGGGGTTAGCATGGTAGTACAACTTTTCTTGTGAGCTGGTCAACATGTAAAAGATTTGGCAAGCTTAACCACTGTGGTAATTAGGGTCGTATATTTCTTGCACACTTGTCTTCTAAGAACATTTACAGAGCTCTTTTTTTCCAAAAAGCAAGAGATCATGCTTCATTCCCTTCAGTCTATATATAGCAGTATTCACATTATAGACACTACATCTGTATTAAAACAAAACAATAAAAAAAACAAGGGCAAGTGAGTTGGCTAGATATTATTTGCCTGCGTACATGCACATATGACATGCACATCTATACTATTTATTGGTTGTACCATCGTGATGACTCATATTTGATAACAAACCCTACCAGAACAATCACTAAAGTTTCGTAACCCTTGCACATGGCACTTTTCAGTCGAGACGGTTTCCACGCTCAGCAGAACCTTTTCAGGTGTTGAGACAATAAGGCTGCACTTATTGGTGTGTATGGGGGAGAAACATCACTGGACCCAGATAATTGGAGATGACAAGGCATTTGACTGAACTGCAGCTGATGGACATGCCATAACTGGCTCCATTTTGCCACAACTTGCTAGTGAAGTAAACATTTGTCAACATTTTCCAGTAGAGACACCAAAAGGTACACCTTTCAAAAACCTGTGGCCCTTTATGGTACAGGTGGAGGTAATTTCTTTCAAATATATAGCTATACTGGGAATGATATACATACATTAATGAATGGAAAAGCACTCCCTTTTTGGAGAAAATGGGGCTGCTGTGGCATATTCAGATTTCTGTGTGCACAGCGAATCCCGTGTTATGCCTGTTTGGAATGAATAAAGAGGGAGAGAGACTTCCTCCGATCTGCATCGTGGAGCTGATATGCACACATGACTAAGGCAAGGACTCATACCTGTAATCCAGAGATTGCTGTAGGGTAAGGGGATAGTGCAGTAGAGCCTAAGTTCCTTCCAAGCAAAGGTGTCATGGGTGTGCTGCTGGTAGTGTGTGTGGCACGCCAGTAGGCCTCAAGGTATTCTGCCAAGTGTTCACAAGCATCTTCAAGCTGATTTTCATCCAGAATAACATCAAACATTTCCTATTCAGAAGAGAACACTGGATTAAACTTCAGAATTAAAAACAGCTAGGCAACCAAGGTCTTTACGTAACACTGGGTTGACTCAGTTTACACTGACTCATCCTCCTTGCTTCATCTTGCCTCAGCCACTGAAAAGTATATCGCACAATGCTGCTTATACTCTTGGTTTCAGAGACCTTTCTTGCACGTTGAAGTCATCCACGTTGGGCATCTGTTCAACTTTCCTTGCACCCACGATAGCAGGACCATATCTTGGTGTCCGTAAAGTGTAAACAGAGGGAACGTGGGACAAAAAAGCTTATTCTGCAAGATTTTTTTAATACTCCTGTTGGGATTACAGTATGCTTGTTTTGCTTTCTTTTGATTTGCTCCAGTGCACAATTTACTCATGTGTTTCATCTTATTATGTTTCCTTAAGGCTATGTTTGTGCCGGTCAGTTTCCCCCCTCTCCAAACACCTTAGCACCTCTCCTGTTTAGTTTTGTTGGGCTCAGTTGTTCCCGTCTTCAGTAAACCACTGCTAAATTCACACATGAAAGGGATGGACATAAAGATTTGAGAAAGGTGGCTGGGTGAAAGAGGGAAGATGGAGAAAATGAGGTTACTTACCTGTAACCATAGTTCTTTGAGTGGTCCTCTGTGAATTCACACATATGGGTATTGTCTGTGCCTGCGCTGACTCTCTCGGAAGAGTCTAGAGCTTAAAGTAACAATTTTATAGTGTGATCCTCCACGAGGTATATGCTCCTCCCACCCACCATCTTCCCCAGTTCCTTAATTTTATCCGCCGGGTATGAAGGAAGGAATTAATTAAATAATTACATAATTAACCCGTGACAGATAGAGGGGAAGGATGGGTGGGTTGTGTGAATTCACAGACGACCACTCAAAGAAATATGGTTACAGGTAAGTAACCTCTTTTTCTTTTTCGTGGCCTCTGTGAATGCACACATATGGGTGACTAGCACGCTGCACTTACTGGTTGGTGGGACGTCACGGTAAGAAGGATGACAGGACAGCTCTGCCAAATGCAGCATCTTGGCATGCTCTGACATCTAGACGGTAATGCTTGACAAACGTGGATGGTGTGGACCACGTAGTGGCACGACAGATGTCAGGAACCTCAGTGCCACACTGAAAGGCAGTAGAGGTGGACAGCGCCCTGGTGGAATGAGCTGTCAAATGTTCTGGAGGGGATTTCCCCGACAAGCTGTAAGCCAGGGAGATAGTCTGTACAATCCAACGTGCTATGGATTGAGAGGAGGCTGAGGCCCCTTTGTTTGGGCCGTGAAAGCATAGAAAGAGTTTATTGGACTTTCTAAAAGTTTTTGTCCTTTCGACGTAGAAAGCCAGGGCACGTCTGACATCGAGATTATGGAGCATATGTTCTAGGGGCGACGAAGGAGACTTGAAGAAGCAGGGTAGTATGATGGGTTGGTTGATGTGGAAGTCGAAGACCACCTTCGGGAGAAAGGAAACATCAAAATAAAGAGTCACTTTATCGGGGTGAAACTGGATAAAGGGAGGATCGGCTCGAAGAGCAGTGAGTTCACTAGCTCGTTTGGCTGATGTGATCGCAACAAGGAAGGCTGATTTAAGAGTCAGGAATTTGAGGTCGATGGATGCCATGGGCTCGAACGGAGGCCGCATCAAGGCATTAAGAACCAGCTGCAGTGACCACTGGGGGGGTGATACGTTGTTGAGGAGGGCGAATGTTGTTAAGCCCTTTGAGGAACTTCTTGACAGTTGGGTGAGAAAACAACTTGGAGGAGGGAGAGTCGTCGGGCTGGTGAGCCATAATGGCTGAAAGATAGACCTTTAATGTGGACTGGGAAAGGCTGAAACTGAAGAGATGGAGGAGATAGGCGAGGAGAGTCTTCAGAGAAACAGGTATAGCAGGTAAGTGATTGTCCCAAGTATACTTTAAGAAACACTTCCATTTGTTTTCGTATAGGAGGGTAGTGGAAGGTTTTCGGGCTCGAAGAAGAACCTGCATCACATCAGGAGTATCCTCCATGCCGCAAGACTGAGAGAGGCAACGTCTGGGTGAAGAACGAGGCCGTGGTTGAGCAAGAGGAGATCTGGGCGGAGAGGAAGGCGGAGCATGTCTGACAACATCGAGACCAGGTAAGTGAACCATGGCTGGCGGAGCCAGTACGGGGCTATCAGGATTGTGTTAGCCCCGTCCTGTCGGAGACGGACGATCACCCTCTGGAGCAGAGGCAGAGGGGGAAATACGTAAAGGAGATCTTGGGACCAGTCCATCAGGAACACGTCTCCCAGAAAGTTGCTGACCCGTCCTGCTCTGGAGCAGAACCGGGGACATTTCTTGTTGGCATCGGCTGCAAAGAAGTCTATCGAGGGCGTGCCCCATCGTCGGCACAGCCGCTGGAATATGACATCGTTCAGAGTCCATTCGTGTGTTCTCGTCGGTAGCCGACTCAGCTGATCTGCCAAGGTGTTGTTGTCGGTGGAAATATGGACAGCAATAGGGAAAACATGGTGGGAATAGCACCACTCCCAGAGGTCAACCGCTAGGTAGAGCAGGGAAGGGGAATGAGTGCCCTCTTGTTGACATAAAAGAGTGCAGTGGTGTTGTCTGTTGCCAACTGCACCACTTGTCCTCGAATGAGGGGAAGGAAAGCGTGGAACACTTTGATGATAGCCAACAGTTCTAGATGGTTTATGTGAAGTGGCAGCTCTTGTTTGGACCAGAGTCCGTGAACTGTGTGCTGGAGGCAATGAGCACCCCACCCCGTGGGGCTGGTGTCAGTTGTGACCTGTATGGAAGGTCTTAGAGGCGAGAAGAGCCTGCCAATGAGAAGGTTGTCTGGACGAGTCCACCAGTAGAGCTGGGAGGCTAGCTTTGGTGTCACCGGTAACAGGGCCGATGGAGGGTCTGTGAGCGGATTGAATAGGGAAAGAAACCATGCCTGCAGGGATCGCATTTTGAGCCTGGCGTGTTGGACGACGGCCGTTGTCGATGCCATGATTCCCAGGAGGTATTGGGCGTGATGTGCCGAAACGGAGTGATGTGTTTGAAAAAGGCGGACAGCCTTTCAGATTTTCCTGATCCTGTCTAGAGGCAGGAAAGCTCTTGCACAGAGGGAGTCCACCTCCATGCCTATGAACTTGGCCGTTTGTTTTGGGGTCAAGTGTGACTTTTCGAGGTTGATCTTGAGACCAAGACTGTGGAGCGTATGGAGGGTTACGTCCCGTGCTTTTATGGCATCATGGTACAATGTCACCACTATCAACCAGTCGTCGATGTAGGGATAAATGTTTACTCCCTGCAGCCTGAGGAAGGCAGCTACCGGCGCCATTCACTTGGTGAAAGTCCGAGAGGCGGTAGAGAACCCGAACGGGAGGGCGCGAAATTGGAAGGCAGTGCTGTTGAAATGAAACCGAAGGAATTTTTGGTGGTCCGGGTGAATGGATATGTGGAAATAGGCGTCCTGCAGGTTGATAATTATGAACTAGTCTCCCTGGGAAAGCAAAGGGATAATAGAGTCCAGTGTAAGCATGCGGAATTTGCGTGGAGATATGAAACGGTTGAGATGGGTAAGATCAAGGATGGGGTGGAGGCCTCCATCTTTCTTAGGAACAGTAAAGTATTTTGAGTAGAAACCACTGAGGGAGTCCGAAGTAGGGACTGGAAAAATGGCATGTTTCTGGAGAAGTTTGGTGACGTCGTCCTGCAAAGCAGAAGAGTAAGGGGTGTATCGAATGAACCCCAACGGAGGTAGTTCGGAGAACTCTATGAGATACCCAGAAGATATAATGGATAGAACCCATTTGTCTGAGGTAATGGATCGCCAACGATGGAAAAATGGGGCCAGCCTGGTACAGTTCACTGGGCAGAGAGGGATATCAGACAAGGGAGGCATAGGTAGTTGTCAATATTGCTTACCCTTTCGTTGTCCTTTTTGAAAGGACTGGCGTTGACGAGGTAGAGTTTGAGGTCGGTACGATGCCATCAGAGATTGAGGGGCAGGTAGGGACCTGTCAGCTTGATGGGGGCGATATTGTCTATAAGGTTGGAACCTTTGATTTTGATATTGTTTAGGATGATACTGGCCTGAATGGCTGGGCAGAATAAGAGCTCGCAGTCTTATGCTTCTTATGGAAGCCTTCCATGGTGTCATTGGTTGTGGAGTTGAACAGGCCGGCACCGTCAAAAGGCAAATCCTCAATTCTCAACTTGATGTCATCAGAGATTGTGGAGGATTTAAGCCAGGCATGGCGTCGAATGGAAATAGAGGTAACTAGAGTTTTAGAAGTGGCCTCAGCGGAGTGTCGCGCCGCAATCCTCTGATACTTGGCAAGAGAAATAGCCTGTGAATGGATGTTGATGAGGTCGGATCTCATGAGTTCAGGAGATGATTCAATGAAAGGAAGGACTTGATTCCAAAGATGACGCTGAAAAGCGCCCATAGTTGCTTGATAACTGATGCTTCTGAGTAAGAAGGCTTGCAGAGAGTAAATTCGTTTGGCCATCGTGTTGACTTTCCTGCCGTCCTTATTGGCGAGGGTAGGTTTGGACTTAGCCTGAGTTCAAGCCTGACTAGACTCGACAATGATAGAATTAGGCATTGGATGTTTGTTGAGGAATTTGGCATTGGCACCATGGGTCCTATAGAGGCCATCGGTGCGGCGAGAGATCTGCATGATTGAAGGGGGTTTTCCCCAAGTGTCCTTGATAAGTTGAAGGATAGACTTGTTAAAGGGGAGACTCAAAGGAATGGGATGCTCCTGATTAATATCATCGAACACCGGGTCGGCATCAGCTGACGGGGGTTGTTCAGTGTCGAGATTTAGGGCTTGTGCCATCTGAAAGATGAGGGTTGAATAGGAGGAGAAGTCATCCGAGGAAGATGAAGCGTGGCTGCCCCTTGTATCTGGGATAGGAAGGGGAAGGTCGGGCTCATGGGAGGACTGAGAGTGTTGTGCCTCCGAAGATGCAGGGGAGCCTGGAGACGAAGGGTAGTCCGATGGGCCAAAGCCTTCCATCGGGGGAGCTTGATGCCCTTCGGGTGGCAAGTCTTCGAAAGGGTCCTGAGATGTCACTAGGTCCGGTATCAAGGGTGGAGGACGCACTGGTAGGGCCTCGCGAACCTTGTCTCGCATCCGCTTAGATGGGATGAGGGGGCAAACGGGCGGAGCCAAAACTGTCGGGGCCAAGCAGTCGCACGGAGGCGGCTTGAGTCCACAAAGGGAACGGCATGGGGGAGTTCTGGCGTCGTTTTTGGCCGTTTAGCCTGCTCAGGCTGGAACCTCTTGTACCAGGATTGCCACATGAAGGGGTCAAAATGGTATGATACCACTGGAAAAGGGCATAAGTCGCTCTGCGATGGGACCGACTTCGGTGGAGAGAGGTGCTTTCGTTTCTCCGTTCTCTTCCGTGGAGGCGAAGGGGAAACCTCCAGATCGGATGCCGAACTTTCAGCTGCCCGCCCTGAGTCGGGGTTGGAATGGGCTGAGGGCGGGCTGAACTGGGGAGTTTGGGGCGGCATCGTGGGGGGGGGCGCAACATCATGGGCATCGTCTCCGTCCGAGGCAAAATCAGGGGCTTCTCTAGACGATTCCTCAAGGATAGGGGAAGGCAGAGAAGGCTGAGGGGGCTCCACTCTGGGAAGTTTGTCCTTTCTGGGCCTCTTAGGGTCAGGTTTAGGTTTTTTCTTCGAGCTGGAATCGTGGGCTCGAGACTTCTGAGAAGAGGGCAACTTGTGCTCACCAGACGATTTTGCTTTTTCAGCAGTGTCCTTAACTGGTAGCACGGAGGTAGAATCAGAGGTAGACTGGCCCACTGGAAGTCTATCGGCTGAAAGGGCAGGAGATTTAGCCGCTTCTGAAGACAAAGCAGGAGGATTCATGGCTGTTTGCCAAAGGTAAGACTGAAGTCTTTGGAGCATCTGTTTAAGTGCCGGCTTGGTTAAATTTTTACAAGCAGGGCACGAATGGGAATAAAAAGACCGTGGGAAGGTGATTAGGCAAACAAAAGACGCGGAGGATCACTAAGTAGGTAATTAAAACAAACAAAAGCTCAAAGGAGCCTAGAAAAAAGCCAAAAGGCAACTAGCGTAGCGCTCAATCTTTCCTGAGAACCGTTCAACTTGGCGGAAAAAAGGAACTGGGGAAGATGGTGGGTGGGAGGAGCATATACCTCGTGGAGGATCACACCATAAAATTGTTACTTTTAGGTCTAGAATCTTTCGAGAGAGTCAGCGCAGGTGCAGACAATACCCATATGTGTGCATTCACAGAGGCCACGAAAAAGAAGATATGATTTCACTTGTATGAGGGGTCCAAATTAATGTAGAACTAGACACTTTTGTGAAGCAAATATAGAATATTCTGGGATGAACAATACTGCTCTGACTATTCAGTAAATACCAGCAACGAATGAGAATTGACAAGGAGAATTGTTCCTTCTAATGCAGAGAGAGATTCCATCTAGATTTAAAATTGAGCAAAGGAACATGCACAGGTGGGAATACAACCCTGTCCAGCTCTGTCTTATGCACAACCTACCTGTTCAGATGTCAATACACCTCTTTTTTAAAAGTCTGTCAGGTTTGTCTAATTATTTGGAACTTTTATTTAATGGCAGCACAACTGCCATCCAAATGCCATTGCCTGAAATATAGGGTCATTTGCATGCCAGGCAAAGAATAGACCTATTGTACAATACTAGAGGGATGCCAGGCATCTAACTCCTGTGGCATTTCCCCTTCCTGAACAGGTAGGTGGCTGGTGCTGCAGTTGGCATTTTCATAGTGCCTTGCACTATTACAAGGCATTTGGAGTTGTATATCAACCTCCCAACAACCTTGGCAATCAATCACAAGGGTTCAACACTCCACTAGAGGCCTATTTTCATCTTGGAAAGTCACTGTCATCTAAAAATTGAACAGACATGCTCTTCAGAGAATTATTTTAGAGTTGGTCAAAAGCCAATGTTTAAAATTTGGTGAGGGAGGGCTAGGGAGGAGAGCAAAAATGGCCCTGGGGGGGGTGTCTTCCCACCCTGTAAGAAAGGCATTGTCCACCTGAGGATTTTCAGGTGTTTCTGTGTATTTCCCTCTAAGGCCTCTGAAAGTTGTTCAGCCAGTTTGTATTTAAAATCCCATTATATAACTTTAAAACAAGTGAAGAGAAGGGTCAGTTTCAGATGCAGATTCTAAAAGATGCACAAATTGAGCTGAACCAAACTATATCTACAGAATTAGACATAGCTTTCACAACAAAAATTGTGCCATCGTGGGGTGCCACTACATGCCTCACTTCTCACTTGGCTGTCACAAAAAAGGTAGATCCATGTCATTTCTGTCCCCTCTCTCTTAAACCTTTAGGCACAAACTATCTGTGCTGTGATAGAGTATGCGTATCTACATCCCAACCTGGAACTGCAGTGGAATAATGTCAGGAGAGAGCGGTGATGATAATTGTAATGATACTGGTGGTGATGATGATATATTGCACATCACAGTTAAAAAGAGGAAGACTATGCATAGGGCTGCTATTTTTGACAGAAGCCTGAGTCAGACACAACAGTCTAAACCCTGTTGTACAGCTCCATATCCACAATAGGAATGAGGACGTGAACAGCAGCAAATTGCGGCTGGCTAAAGACAAATCACTGCTGATTAAAGCCTCATTCAGGGTGCACACAACTCATACACAATGTAAACAAGTTGCATGCATATTATATCCCTAAAGAAAGCCATTGCTGATCACGTTATCCACCAATGAGCATGCAGAGCTGGATTTCAGCCAGTATCTTGTTCTACTTCACTTCACAGATGTTGCCAGATTGAAGGAAGTTAATAGGCAGCAACTCCAAATATACTGTCAGCTAAAAGTACATTTGGAACCAAGTAAGCCAAGGAGGAATTTGAGAAGTAAATTGCTAAAGCTGTAAAAGTTAATAGTACACATTCATTTTAGTACGGAAAGAAAAAATTTAAAATGTGTGCCGTTTCATAGGTCTTACATGGTAAGGTAAGGAAAAGGTTCCCCTTGACATTTAATCCAGTCATGTCTGACTCTAGGGTGCAGTGTTCATCCCTGTTTCTAAGCCATAGAGCCAGCGTTTGTCCGTAGACAGTGTCTGTGGTCACACGGCCAGCGCAACTAGACACGGAATACTGTTATCTTCCCACTGAGGTGGTACCTATTTATCTACTTGCATTTTTACGTGCTTTCGAACTGCTCGGTTGGCAGGAGCTGGTGCAAGTAACGGGAGCTCACTCTGTTGCATGGATTCGATCTTACGACGGCTGATCTTCTGACCTTGCAGCACAGAGGCTTCTGCCGTTTAACCCATGTACCTCCAGCAATGATCAAGCTAGGGTAACCCCATTCTGGTTAGCTTCAGTCTTCTGGAAGTACGAATATGATTATGATCTATGTATCTGACAGTGACTTTTAAGAAGGATCTATGTGGTCTGATTCGGGTCCAGGGCTATCCCACACTATGATCCCTGTTATAACAGTGCGTAAGGCTGCAAAAGACTGATGTTGGAAAAGCAGCTCTCTGTGTACTCTTCCCAACAGGCCAATTCTCAGATCTGTTTGCATTGCTGTTACACGGCAACAAGTTCCTACCAGCCCATCAGATCTTTGCTCAATCCTACACCTTGATTCACTGGCAGCATGTCATGTTTTAAGGCATCAGTCAAAGTAGGCACATGAGATCCTGGTGGATTCACCAAAAGACAGGGGCTTGGATACAAAGGTGCTTTTCTGCTACAGGAAGTCTGCTACGGGAAGCCATTTCTGACTGAGCACAAGATGTTTTGTTTGTAGACAGTAACCCCTTAATCCATAGGGTTTGTTTTATCTGCCCACCTTGCTGCACAACATTTTGTATACAGTTGCCCCCCCAAGACCCCTTTTATGGGCTACTAGTCTGCACGCCCCTTACATGGTATGATTTTACACTGTAACACAACCTCTCATGGGCTGAACACGGAAGAGTCCTCCACCAGCCCCACCCATGAGAAATCATAAGAGTAGTGTGAATACATTTTTTATTTCCATTCATAAGACTTTTTGAACTAACCCCCTCAAAGAAAACCTTACAGCAGAATCGTTATTTGCTGTTCATTTCTGAAATAAGCTGTACTTAGTTGAAAAGGGTTTACTTTCAAAGAAGCCTTGTGCAAGATTGTAACCTAACTTCCTTTAAAAAAAAAAAGGACGGGTGATAAGTGGCTTGTAAGATTATGCTTCCAAGAAATAACAATACATATAAGGATCATAGAGCTACTAATCCCATTAGATATGTATGCAACAAGATCACTTTGTTCAATTTTTATGATAACTGTACTGGATTTAGGTAGAGGGGCTGCTTTCCATAGAAACTGCTACATCTATATTAAAGCAAGTATTGGCATCCTTTAGCATGTGCAAGGCAAAGCAAAATAATATTAATAAATCTAGGGAGTTTAGTGAGCATATTTTAAACTTGTTTTTTCGTATAGCTCCTGAGCCAATATGTCCAGTAAAATTAAGTGGTGGAGCTTACTGAATTCATGCAGCGACAGCTGATCCTAGTACCAGCCTGTGTAGCCAGCATCAAAAATGCATGAAGATTTCGAACGGGTAAGGAACACTGTTGTTAATCATTAATATTCCAGGCAAGAGTTTGTTTTGAGAGTCTAGGTTTTCAAGGCAATTCACATTCTTCACAGAGCAGGGATTCACCCAACACAGAATAAAAACTGCAAGAAAGGAAGAATCTGACCATAGCCAACAGCTGTGTCTTCTTCATAACATCCCCATCATCTGTCTCCATTTTGAGCCATGTGTAGGAAAGTAAATTTTGCACTAATGAATCTACTCTTCCTTTGTCAGCTTCCTACTGAGTTAAAAACTCATATTACGCAGATCACGCAGGGTGGTCAACAAGGAAGAAGGAATCTATAAAAGTAGGATAGGTATCCTGGTGGCAGACATTCACCTTTCAGTTCATGGAGGATGATGGAGAAGAGTGATGGGAAAGGGATGAAAGTGATCCAGCTCTCCCCCTCATGAGTCTGACCATCTGTGGGGTGAACTCGTCAGTCAGTCAGGCCACACCATTTTGCTGCCTGAGTCAACGGACATGGTGGGGGCCAACCCTGATAGCAGCGCCATGACATGGGGAAACGTGAAAAACCTGTGGATGCCCAATTAATACAACTGCACAAAATTATACAGAATGCTTCTAATGGGAATCATTTTGTGACAAGGTGCTGGGATTATCTTTGGGTCAATGCCTCAAAACAATGTTGGGCAACATCCACCCACATGACTCTTGGAAGGCCAGGACTATCTTCTAACATCCACCATAACTACTACAATCGTATTCTAAATTTGTTTAGATTTTAGAAATAAAACAAATTGGGCTGAAATGGCTAAATTCAACCTCTATGGAGCACCTCTGCCACTTCACTCCATTGTACCTTACCCTTATTCTTATTTAGATTCTTAGCAAACTCTTTCAAAAACACAAGTGACAATCCAATCACTTTCAGTTTTGGAAAAAATGCCGCTATAGGCCTGAATAAAGCTGATGAATGACCTGAAACAGCCAATCATGATACTTCGAAAGGGCAACTAGCCATTTCAGGCCAAATCTTTTTTTAAAGTGGGTGCTGGAGTGGGGAGCATGTTCCCTGAAGGCTGTATTGGGATCTCCAAGGGAGCCTAGGAAAGAATTCTAGGACAGCTGCTGCTGCTCAGAACTGAGAATACTGGTCTAAATGGACAAGCGGTCTGACTTGGGAGATGGCAGCTTCCTAGGATCATACCATTTTGCAAATATGCAGCTCTTTTCAATTCCAGTAACTCATGCCAGGCTCTATAATATCAAGGCAGGCTCTTTTTAAACCATATGAAGGTTATTGTGAGTAGCCCAGATGACGAAGAATATCAGACATATCAAGAAAAACTTCCCAACTGTTAGAGCAGTAGGACAATGGAACCAATCACCCTGGGAGGTGGTGAGCGCTCCAACGCCAGAGGCATTCAAAATTCTAAGAACACCCTCTTGTAATGTTGGGCGTTGGCCCTTCTAGTCAGGAGTCCTAAAATCATACCCCATCTGTACTTTGTCTCTCACCATGGGAAGGGAAAAAAAGAGGAAAGTGACAAAAGAGGATGATTCAATCAATTCCCCCTTTCTCCTTCTTTCAGGGCTAGTTCCAGAACAGAACCTGCAAAAATGCCGCTTTCACAAGATTACTATGAGTATGGATGATTCTGAAAAACTGAGCATATGTAATAGTTCATGTAAATGCAATTGCTTCCCCTTGCTTCAGCCTTTCCAGTACCCCAAGACAAAGCAGCAGCTCACAGACGGAGTAGAGCCCACAGATATGTGGCTCCCATCCATTTGCTCTTTCTCTCTCTCCACTGTATCAATCAGAATGGTCCAAGCTGCGATTAAATCAGAATAGTCCAAGCTGCGATTAAACTCTAGAAAATGCTTACAATTTTTTTTAAAAAAAACGTTTGTTTATATGAAAATAAGCAGGGAAATATTTCACAATTTAATTCACACACTTTGACTGCAGCTGGATTGTGTTAGTATATAGCATTATACAAGGACAGGACACAAAATGAATGTTTCTGGCTTTGTTATAGTTATTTAAGAGTATTATCTGAATGGATGGCATTACATTTTACTTTCCTTTTGCAACAACCAGGACAGATCTATGGAAAATTATTCACTGGCAGAAATGTAATACATTATACCTCACTGCTTGAGAGAGTTTCTGTTCTCCCACTGCACATTTCTCTGGAGCAGTGGGTGAAAAAGAAATGGGATGATGGAGAAGGAAACACTAGACTTGTTGAAACTGTAACTTTACACATCTTCAGCCTCTGTCACCGTGACTATCAGGAGGGGGTGGAAAGATGAGTACATCTCTCGGCAAGACCTGCAAGCTAGTTTTTGACACATTTCAGGGTTTGATCAACTGCAATTATAGCTCGGGTCAGTAAGGGTGGGCCTGACATACCAACCCAGCCACTTCTGCTAGTATGTAAACTCACATCATACACACATACCCCGTGCACAGAATAAACACCATCCCTAGTCCTGTACATACCGGTGGACATTGTGCAAGTTTATCCGCTGCAACCAACTGGACATTTAAGTGTTTGCTTTGTGACTTTCCTCTCGATTTGATCAGTCGCTGCAAGACCTAAAGAAGAAAGTAAGGTTGTGGTAAGATTACTCGCATCTGGCATGAAATGCAAGTAGCTTTTTTGAGTTATGTCACTATATATTAAATTAAATTCATGTTCTGGATGGCATCACGGAAGTGGCTATATATCATGATACAGATTGTTTATGGGTCAGTTATCTATCTATTACATACGGGTCACATCCAGGATCTTCCTTCTTCCAATAAGACTCTGCTTACATAAGTTGCCCCCCCCTAATTTTCAGGAAATCTACACACACACACACACACACCAACCACACACACACACACACACACACACACACACCACATCACAACTCATCCCATTCAGCAGAATCTCCCAACACCCATTTCCAGGGGGCTTGAAAGGCTGCTGTGGACAGAGGATGAGTCTGACTCTCAACCCAACCCTTGATAGCCTCCTGAAGTTACATTTTCAGCACTACTGTGTTCATTAGAGGTTAAGGTAAACATTTCAGTACCAAATGCAAAAGTGGGTGATACCTTTTTATTGGACCACTAGAATATCAAACATATTGCGAGCTTCTGTGGAGAAGCTCCACTTCATCGGGCTGAGCGCAACCCCTTCATGGATAGTGCAGAAAAACCGGAGACAAGAGTCTGCAAATTGATGGTACACATCCCCGACAGGTGATCTCAGCCCTCTAGAGGCTGTGATCTCAAGCATCCTTACATTATCTCTGCAATAGCTTGTGGCAGAGTCTTGTCTGGAAGTGTGCCCACGTTTACGAGTAGACAATGAACATTTTGGCAAGAGAAGTATCCCAGGTGCCAGACAGCACACCAAAGTAAAATACGTTTATCCATCTGATTTGGCCAGCGACACTCTAGGACAGTCACTGAATGGAAAAGAGAACATCTGACCAAAAGGGATTGAATAAAAGGCAGGCAACTCCATCTACTCATTAAAAGAAAACACCAAGCACACATTTTTGGAGGAAGGTTCGCAACTGGGGTGTGGCGATAGAAAAGGCTCTTTTTACAACAGCCACCCACCTAAAGTCCAAAGGCAAAAGGTGGAAATTTACCAGCTTCAGTAAGTACAAAAGTGCTTACTGAATAGGATGGTTCCACTCCAAAGTCCCATTTGGGAAAAATCTGGAATCAGGAAGTGAAGGGAATAATGCCTTCCCTCCCTTGGTTGCCTCTCTAATCCGAACTGATCATCTAAAAGTGACTTTTCCTAATCAACCAAGTATATGCCTCTTTACGTGACTTCTGGTTTAGCACATGGGACTAAGAACCATCTTGATAAAAAGCCAAAGTTCAGTTCAACATCTTGTAGAAGTACCACTTCCTTTTGCTACTTTTATCACCCTCTGATGAGAACCTACATTGGTCCTGATTGGATTTCTCTCTCTCTTTTTAAAAATGTCCCAGAATACCCCAGCCAGCTTGGCAGCTCACCCTGCTGGCTGGGTATCCTGGGAGCTGTACTCCTCCCATAAAAACGTCTCCCAGAGACGTTTGCTGTCTCTGTTCCTGATCCCAAAATAACTTCTCCTTATTTTACTAGCAGGCGGCTAAGCTGCATTGCTATCTGCTGCCACTGTTTTCAATTTTTATTTATTTATTTATTTGTTTATTTGTTTATTTGTTTATTTATTTAATATCCCTCCTATCTGGTCGGTTAAGACCACTCTAGGCGGCTAACAGCATAAAATAGAACAGTAAATAAATATAAAACTATTTTACAAAGAAATAGACAAATAGAAGGGAGAAAGAGGGTATCAGGGATTGACTGGAGGGAAGGCCTGCCGAAACATCCATGTTTTAAGTTGATTTTTAAAGATACCCAGCGAGGGAGCCACACGGATCTCAGGAGGTAGGTTGTTCCAGAGGCGAGGAGCCACCGCCGAGAAGGCCTGATTTCTTGTCTTCTCCTTCCAGGCCTCCCTCGGCGTCAGGCTCCTCAGCCTCACCTCCTGGCTCGCACGAGTGACACAGGTAGATCTTGGTGGGAGTAGGCATTCCGCCAAGTATCAAGGCCCTAAACCGTTTAGGGCTTTGAATGTAAGCATCAACACTTTGAAGTCGATGCGGAACCTGATGGGCAGCCAATGCAATGCGGCCAGAGTGGGAGAAATGTGCTGGTATTTTTTCACTCCACTAAGTAGTCTAGCCGCCGCATTCTGCACCACCTGAAGTTTCCGCAGCAGCCTCAAAGGCAGCCCCACGTAGTTCAGAAGCAAAATAAAATGAGATCTAGGAAATGTCAGCTCAGTCGTGGCTGTACCAGCAAAGAATCAAGTGTGAACATGATGGGAAGGTGTGAACCCCTTGTGTAACTGTAGGGACGTTAACCAGAAAAATGGCACAGGGCTATTCCAGGGGAGAGGAAAGTACCCACAATAAATGGGAAGAGCTCGAGCAAGCCATGGCTTTCAACTTTCCATGTCTAAAAGCTTAGAAGAGGAAAGTATGGACACTCTTTAACACTGACATCATTGTGCTTCATTCAAGGTCAAGATAGCAACCAGCTATCTTTGTAGCACACAGAGATTTTTACTGATAAGAAATGTTTCTGCTTCTTGGCTAAGCATTGCTGAGCAAGTGCACATTATACACAAAGAGTATCGCTGAGCAAGATCTGTACCTTTGGAGATGATACTTTGACATGGACAATAATTGGAGCTAAGGACGTTTTAATAAGTTGTGCTGGGTGATTGATTGTATCTGCATCTAGAACAACCAACTGCAAAGATCGTGCCAATTCAAAAATTCGTTCTATTTCACTCTGCACTTCCGCTGCAAAACAGAAAATGAAAGAATCATAATCAGAACATCAACATAACTGCACTCTCAGTTCAAATCTTGTAGCCTCTTACAAATCAAGGCCCCACAAATGTTTCACATGTAATGCAACTTCTCACATTGATTCTCATTCTGAGAAAGGATCTTGGAATAAGATTCTTAGAACGAAAAGAGTTTCTGACTCGTCTCATCTAACTACTTACTAACACTTACACAATGCCCCAAATCCCTGTTGTTTTGTGTAGTAAATCACACTAGAGTAGGCCCATTAAATCAGTGAGGATTTTGTGACTTGACTCTTCTGTACAGTCAATTGCTGCAAATGGGCCAACTCTAATTGTAACTTACTTTAGCACAGTAAGTCACAGTTACATTAGAACTAATGGAATTTATGGAGGAGTTAATGTTGTAAATCCCCATCACTTCAACAGACCTACTCTAGTGTGATTCGCTATGTTAAGCAATAGGGTTTTGGCCCGTAAATATTCAATTGTGTTTGTTAATACGAGTCATCAATAATGTTGTCAACCCCATGCATAACTCTTCAGGGAAAAAAACCTCTTCTTTTATCCTGTGGTAAAAGCAAAGAAGTTTCATGGCATTCTTTAAAAGCAGCAAGAATTTGTCCTACAGAGTTTGGTTTATTGGGATGTGGGGTATGTGGGCTTCATAGTACACTCTCTGTTCAACCATCAACTTCTTCATGCACTTCCACTGAGAAGAAGACCCTTCATCACAGAGACAACTCCTCTCACTGTCCTGGTACCTGATTGCTAGCAACACAAAGTTGCACTGAGAACAAAAAGGGAAAGGGGGCTGTACATCAAGAAATTCTTGATGGAATCAATCAAAAGTTGTTTCATTCAACAGAAGGAGAAGAGAGAGCAGGAAACAATTTGGAAACAATTGGGTGAGATACAACTGGAAAACAGTAAGGCAGAACAAAGGCTAAGAGCTGAAGATAAGGAATTAAGTAGGACAAACCCATGCTTTTGTGACACTGCTGACCCAAAGATACAAGCCATCAGCATGAAGCCTTAATTATCTATGCACTTAGGGTATATGATGCACCCATCTGCAAAAAACAAAGCATGTTCAGGTTGGGTTGATTTCTGGATGGGAGATTCCAGTAAACTCCATGTATGCCCCATGAAGGAAGAAAGACTCAAGAAGTATGTAAGTGAATAATATCTTACCTAAACTGGACCTGGTATTAGACCGCTCAATTATTGCCCTCTTGCTTGGATTATTGAGAACAGACCTCTTAGCAAGAGAAATGTCAGCTGTCACTCTAGTTATTGATATCCTATAAAGAAAAAAACCATAGGACAGAGTAAAACGATTTCTTTGAAGATTTTCATGCAAAAACATATAAAGGAAAATATTGGGGTATTGCCATTTACAACATTAGCTTTTTAAAGGAGACACAGTAGTTTATTAATGAATTCATGCATTACCAAAACAGGTAAGTTCAGGGAAATGGCAATTTATAGTTTCAATTAAAAGAGATATTAATGGAAGTCCAACTCCATTAAAATCATAAAGAAATCAATAATAAAAAAAAACCTTGTCTGCCTGATCTGTGGTGCAGGCAGACAAGATCTGCAACATGTCATTATCATTGTTTGTTGATTACTTGGATGCATGTTCTACTAAAATAAGAGCCATCTGAAATATTATTGAGAACCATCTAAAATATCTAGGCTTGAGAGATGCCATTATACAAATATTGATGTAATCTGCAGGGTAACACAGTGACATCAGATCAGCAGCTTTGCATATTCTCTGTTATAGCAGACCACTCAAATGGGCAAGGACAGTGCTACAAGGACCTTTGAGTCACCACCATCAAATGCTTCCTGGTGTTCCCACCATGCAAAAGGATGCCTCTCTCTAAAGAGCTACCTATCTCTTTTTTGCACAGGAAGATGGCAACAAGCATTAAGTTTCTTGTGAATTGCTTAGCGTTATGTACAAAGCTTCCCCTTGTGTGCCAAATTGGTCAAGATGTTTTAAGTGGATTCATAGTTGCCTCACAATGTCAGAATTGTGGTGTTTCAAAGTTCTGCACCCTCGTTTTTCCAGCACATCAACTGAAGATTTCTGGAGTTAGCTGAACCGCCATTTTTCTTTCCAGAAGATAACGTGCAAGCCACTGCTCCCCTGCCAGCCTGGTGGGAAGGGAATGGTAAGTCACCATGTTCCAAGCTGCAGGGATCTTGCAGAACAAAATGAAACAAAAACAGTCTACTGCTCCTTCTGTGGGGGGAATCTTTGAATCAATGTACAGTGGGTGAGGGTCCTTGGTTTGGCAGAAGCGCTAAATTATAGAGGAGAAAGTTGAACCCAGACCCACTGAGGAGGATTTTTTCACTCCTTCTTCTATGCCAAACAGACATAGGTGGCATGTGTTGGTTGTGACGCTCCTCAGTATCTTCCATGTATGATACAAAAATACCCTCCACAAAAGAGTTTATTCATAGCAACTCTTGGCTTGCCACTGACAGTTGCCATGGTTTTCTCTAGAAAAACAATGACGTTCCATTACCATAGTCATATGCCACACTGAAAGACATCTGACAGCCACAGTGACAGAACACCTGCTCTATGTTCCACATTTAACATAAATGTTTGTATTGAAAGTGATGCAACAAGCTGCAAGGAAATCAGATTGTTCAGAACTTCTGGAAAGTGGAGAGGAGAGGTGCCAATGAGAAATGGGACTGATAAGACAGCTCAAAGGGATGACACATTTAACTACAGAAAGGCTTCATCCAACAACATCCCGAATGTACCCACCTAACTATATAAATCACCTCTGAAGGGCTTGCTCACGTCACCTTAGCTGCCCAGAGAGGAAAATCTCAATAACACAATACGATTAAGTTATACTTCTCCTTACTCTGATCAGATCTTAGATCTGTTTCTCCTTTCCTTGAGCAAGGGAAATCAGGAACATCTCTGAACATAGGGTTTAGGACAGTGGTTAGGGTTACTGATAAGATCAGCTTCTACATCTCCTTAACCCACTGAGAACCCACTAACTGGGGCAATCTATTGGAAGAGACCTTTGGGTAGTGTTGGTGGCATATAAATTAAATAAATAAATTAAATAAATTAAATAAATAAATTGAATGAATGAATGAATGAATAATTAAATAATTAAATAAATAATTAAATAATTAAATAATTAAATAAATAAATAAATAAATAAATAAAAATACTTTTCAGCATCTTAGCTCAGAATCCAGAGGCGCTTCTCCTGGATTCTACCCACTTCTGCTGAAACTGGCTACCATCTCCTGCTCCTGCACCCAGAAATCCTCTTCTCGAGCCCTGGAAACCCCTCTATAACAGGGTGTTATACTGTATTCTCTCTTTTTGTACCAAAGACTGCAACGTACCAGTTGTAATCAAAATTATTCAACCTCCATTGCAAATCAGATTTATTATCAAAATTTACAGACTTTCAGCTGTTTGCAATGAATAAATCAAACAAAAGCAATTGAAATAACTCAACACAAAAAAATGCTTCAAGTGGTTTCCCAAAATTCAACTGAAAATTCAACTTTTATTGAATTCTGCAATCCCAAAATTATTCAGCCCTCTGAACATAATCCCTCACAACAGCACAAATATGCAAAATAGGTGTTGCCTCAAGCACACCTGATGCAACAAATCAAGGGCTTCTTTAGTTGCACCAGGTGTGCTTGAGCTGGAACACATGAAATACCTGAACTGGTTAGTTAGGGGTTTGGCGAGTGTCATGTTTGACTGCATGTTAGAAATATGGCCATGTCAAAAGAATGGTACAAATAGTTAAGAGAAGAGATCGTCGTCTTTTACAATCAAGGAACAGGATACAAAATGATAGCAAATATACTGATGTTCCTAGAAACACCGTTGGAAGCATAGTTCACAAGTTCAAAGAAACAGTGGTTACACTACCTGGATAGGGCAGAGAAAGGAAGCTATCAATGGCTGCAGTCAGAAATCTGAGATGGCAGGTTGAGGAAAAACCCTTGATTGACTGCAAAAGCCCTGCAGCAAGACTTGGTAGCAACAGGCATTGAGGTTTCAGTCTGCACAGTAAAGCACATGCCAAAATGCAAAAGGCTTCCATGCCAGAATTCCAAGACTTATATCACTACTGTCTCAAGAGCACAACAAAAGTCGGCTTCAATATGCTCAAAATCACATAAATAAGCCACAGACGTTTTGGGATACCGTTCTGTGGAGCACTGAACCAAAACCAGCAATATGTCTGCAGGAAGGAGAATGAAGCAGTGTGTGGAAGGCAAGAAGAATTCACTGAAGTATGAGGAAATCCTAGGAGAAAACGTCATGCTTTCTGTGAGGAAGCTGAAGCTTGGGCGTCATTGGAACTTCCAACAGGACAATGATCGCAAACATTCCTCAAATTCCACCAAGGCTCGGTTGCAGAAGAAGTCCTGGAAGATTCTACAGTGGCCACCACAGTCACCTGACTTGAAACCCATAGAAAATCTCCAGTGGGATTTGAAGAAGGCAGTTGAAGCACACAAACCCAAGAATATTACTGAACTGGAGGCCATTGATCATGAGGAATGGGCTAAGATTCCTCAGGAACGCTGCCAGAAGCTGGTGTCTGGCTATGCATCTCATTTTTTAACAGCTCATAACAGCAAAAGGGTGCTCTACTAAAGATGCTTGCCATGAAGGAGTTGAATAATTTTGAGACTGCAGAATTCATTGAAAGTTGCATTTTTAGTTGAATTTGTGGAAACCATTTGAAGCATTTGTTGTATTGAGCTCTTTCAATTGCTTTGCTTTGATCCGTTCACTACAAACAGCTGAAAGTCTGTATATTTTGACAATAAACCTGATTTGCAACGAGGGTTGAACAATTCTGATAACAACTCTAGATAAAAGCCCCAATTTCACATGGCACTGGATATCAAAATATACCATTGGACTCTGGCCACAAATTGCAGAAAAGTGGCAAGGGACACTTCTGTACATGTACAGAAGACAGTAATGTACAATTGTCTTTTTCCCCCCTTATTGGTTATTTTCAGTCCTCATTTGTAACACACAGTTCTCGTATTTTTCCCTTTTCTTACTGGAGGTTTTTATATCATGGCTATTTTGACTTCAGATGCAGCAGCTCTAAATAAATGATGTTCTGTTGAGTCTCAGCTCGGGAAGTCTATGTGTGTAGCTCTCTATTTTTCCAGGACATAGGTAAGGTTGCACCTATATCGGTCTGTACGTATGAATGGCACACCTGGGAGGAGTCATGTGTTTTAGAAGCAGGTCTTGAAGCATGGTTCTGCAGTCTGTCTCAACATGTCTTCGTCTTCACACAAACAACACATGAAGCAGGGTACAGTGTGGCAAACACTACATTTCACTATTATTGCTTATTCCAAGTGGCAACTGAAATACTTTGTGAAAGTGTCTTTCACTTTAGACACTGCCAAAGCAATCTGAAGGTGCCTTCCTTTCCTTAAATCTTCATCGAAAAAAAGTCTTCGCAATCTCTCTTAAACCCAAGGATTCTCTACCAGCAACCTCAAATAAATAAAATACCTGTGCTTAAGGATTAAGATGTACCACAGACAGTTCCAAGTTTGTTTCAGGCTAAAGGAAATGTTGGCAGTTTCTCCCAGCTCTTAAAAGAAACCATCACATCTTGTTTGTATTTCTGGTTCAGCTGACATATTTCCTTTTAAAGCCATTTTGTAAAGCCACAGACTGTGAGGATGTTTTATTTCTCTCTCATCACTATTCAGGCATTTGCCTGTACGCATACAGAGCTACATGAGTATCAGGGACAGAGAGAGTGGTTTTAGCTTAGAGCTTAGCTCTGTCTCCCCAGAAGGACACTGCCCACCCATCACCGATGGCAGCATTTGTGCAAAGGAAAGGAAAATATCCTATGGTGTAATACTGAAATTTCTCTGGAAGCAAAAGTGACGAAACTGTCATACTTTGGACACAACGTGGGAAAGGACATTATGGAAGACAGGACATGATAGGGTTGCCATTAAGTTACAAGCAACTTGACAGCATGTAAGAACAACATTGAAATGAATGGTTTACAATAAATCGTATCATTTCACAAAGTAAAATAATGCCTAAACTTGATAAAGAACAAAAATTCACAGGATGAAGCTACCATGAACTCAGAGTAAGTAAGTAAGTCAGTCAATCTGTCAGTCAGTAACTTCTTGCACAGCAGGATGCAAGTTACATTTAAAAAATGCAAAACAAAATTAGCATTTCCCATCTTCAAGGAAGCATCTTAAGAATTAGAACTGTTGAACTCTTGGGTATTCCTTCAACAGTTTTCTTCAAGAATCTCTCAGCTTTTCACTATACTACGTTCTTATTCCTTCATATATATGGGAACAGAAAAGCAGTTCCTAGACAAAATCTCCCTGAAAGTTACCCTCTCCCTAACTCCACTCCAATTAGCTCTCCTAGAATGATACAGAGGAAAGGCATATTTGTTTTATTTATCTAATCTCTCTGATACACCTGGCATTCTCCCTCCATCCTCAGGCTGCTCTGGAAGGATACATCTTTAGCTTTTGAGACTGATGCTCTTTCCCTAGCAAGCTTACTTAAGCTTCTCCTGAAGTCTTTCTTCTAGTAAGTTACCAAGGAACAGGATATGGCCAAGAAGATGTCAGAGTTGCCTTCTATCAATCTTCCAGTTTCTTGATGGCAACTATCTTCTTGCTATCACTTTAGCCAGAAGCTGTCTTGGGAAACCACTTCCAGAAACTTCTCCTGTTCGTCTGTTGCAGCTTCTACCTTCAGTGTCCAAGCCAGATGTATGAAAACTCTTAGGCACTTATTCTTCAGCTGTTGTCTCCACTGCCCACCAAACATTTTTCTTACACTGTCTCAGTCAGTATCCTCTGAGCACTGTCCTCTGTCCTCAATATCTGCCAGTGCACTGGCCCATATTTACAAGTCAATAAGAGCCATGAAAATGCTCATAAATGACGTATCAAACTTGACCTTTTGAATATTCCTGTCCGATATATATAATGCAAGAGGTATAACTGAACCATTAGGATTTCAACATTTCCTTGGCAGTAACAGCAACAGCTTTACTGATAACTATCAGATTACCAACACTAAGCCTCATACGTTAGTAGCTTCAGAAGGAGGTAAAAAATTCTCCATATAGTTTGCCCAAGGCCATACAGGTTGGCTCTTCTGCCAGGACACAGGAAATCAAAATTCCAGCCCCCACAGCTATGTGTTCTAGTTCACTGAACGGGTACATATGGTACATTAACACATAGCTGTGTTTTTCCTCCAGAGGGAACGACCTCCTGCTCTTTGCAGAACTAAATTATACTGGCATTAACTATCTAGATAGCTGGAGCAGTGAGTGATCTGGGGGAAATGAATATCCTTGTTTGTGTGATGTGCCATCAAGTTGTATCCAACTTGTAGGTACCCTAAAGAGACTTTCAAGATACGTGATATATTTTAAAATAGGTTTCACCATTTCCATTCTCCCTAGCTACTACCTCACACTGCCTCTCTAAAGTGAGTACCTAGAGAAGAGAAATATTTGAGTAAAATAATAAAAAGCAGGAAGCATGTCTGACAAAAAGTACACATGGCAATCATGCTCCATAAACCTAATGGTGAAATTTTATGGATGGCATATTGTTCGAGTTGGAATGTCTGTGTTTTATGACCAAGTTTCTAACCACAGTTTTTACTACAGCAGTCTTGGGGGCTGTCAGAATGAATTCCAGTACCTTCAAATTTACCACCATATCAAATGCAGGTAGAGTTTTGGCTTGCAGAATCTACTTCCATTCTCAAATACATTCTCAGTGAGAGCTATTTTAAAAACAGAGGCTTAGGCATGTGGATATACACAGAGAATTAAGAATCATGTATTGAACCCAAGAACCTGTGATCAGTACAAGAATCAGTCAGAGGTCTTTATACATGCACTCAAAATCCACTTGTAGTTTCCTTACAGTTTATTTTTAAGCAAATGAATTTGTTGGTGGCAGCAGTGAGAGCTTTTTAACTCTTGTGAGACAAGTGGGAGTTGGAAAGTCTCGGTGATCCACCGCTAACCAAGCAGAGATCTACCAGGAGGTCTCTATCTTCTGTCCACCATTGACTGAAACAAGCACTGGAAGCCATCCAGACAAAATTTCCAGGTAGAATGCTAATAGTGGTTGGAGGAGGAAGAAACACGAAAAAGAACCTTATTCCTCACCTCCCATCAAACCTGTGCTTCAGGAAGTCAAACAGGGCTTTCTGCATCATGTCTGTCACCTTGCAGTGTTGAGGAAGATGGAGGAAAGAAAATTGACAACAGAAAGAAAGAAGCCCAAGGTAAGAAAAGAAGCAGAAAGTAAGGGCATTGCAAGCAACCAATGCCATCTACATTTCTAACTGTGGATGTATCTTATCAATTAGATCTCACTCAGCTGACAAACCCAGTTTCCCCAGCTATGCAGGTGGAACAACACATGTTGCAAATTCCCCGACTCAGCCCAGCCCTTCCAAATGGGAGGACACAAAATGGCCCAGATTCTCCTTGTCTCATAGGTTGGACAAGAATGCTCTCAATAGATGCTGAGCTACTTCCAGAGTACTCTGTTTCATTTCTAACCTGATCCAACGTCTGCTGGAAATTAAGAAATGCAGGAGGGATTATACTGCCCATCTCCCGTGGTGTCCAATTTAGAGTTAAAGCGCAGGATGGGGTGAGAAAAATATTGGATGAAATCTTAAAATCATGCATCTTCTGTAAGATTTTTAAATCATAATTGTTGAGGACATTTGAAGAGATCACAGCTTGGTCTCACTCACTTTAGGATATCAAGAAACACTGTCGTTCTCACTGGGATGCTTCAGGCACTGGGTTCTGCTTTAAATGGAGGTGCATTTGTTTGCTTGAATTTTCCTAATGTTTAATTAATTTCTATGGCTTGATGATATACTTCTTAGCAAGTCCTATAGAGCATGTTCTAGAAATTATCTAAATGAATAATGGTTTGCATAGACACCTATTGTTGTGTCTTTCCCTCATCAAAGCACACCTGAGGCATTAGATTTTATCCTCACACTGCCGTTATGGGGGCGGATTAAGCCATGAACTGAAATGAGATTACATGGCAGGTTCATTCTCTGTTTTTAAAAATTGAATAATTGGATGTTATTTTGAAAATGTAAACTGTCCTGGAAGCACTGGTGCTGTGGGTTATAAGAATATTCTGTCCATTACCATGCTATAAACTCCAAATCCATCATCATGCTGGCACTGCAGCACAAGCATGATGGAGCTTCTCCCTTTCCCCACACAGCCCTTACAGCCACCTTAAAACCACCTCAAGAGGTTTCCAAGCCCTACAAAGCAGGTTTTGGGGTACAGGGGGCTGTAATGTGGAGGATATTTCATTTCCCTTCTAACTGAATGATACCACTGGATCCAATGATTCCATTCAATTTGAGATAAAGTGTTTTTCTTCCTACACGTTTCTTAGACAGGTCCACTTATAAATATCATTGCTGCACATAAGAAATAAGCAGAAGACAAGAGATGCCATCACGCCTCTTCAACACCATCTTTATACTTTTTCCCCTCCAATTTTCTTGACAAATTTAAGCTCCTCAGACTTACCTTAGTGCCAAGATCACCTCTTTTGACTTTTAAAAAATTAAGATAAAACTAAAAAGCTATACATTCATAAGCTATACATTCAAAAGCTATACATTCATAAGATATATAAAAGATACAACGTATCACTGAAGAAAACATTGTGCTAAATTGAAGTTGCAGATAATGAAAACCTGGCCAATATTAATTTTGTAGAACTTCAGGTACAGTAATTCTTAGGCATATATTCCATTCCTTCAGGGACAAGAGTTAAACTAGACTTGAAGAGGAATGGATATTTATGGTGATTAATCCTTTTCTCTTCCAGCCACAGTGTTTCCTCAGCGCTGTATGACTCAGCAATCAGATTTGCAAAGTAAGCATGTGTTTACCTTCCAGTGACCAATCATAACACAAAGGACAGCTAAACACAAGATACAGAGATGAGGAAAAGGTCATCGTTTGAAAAAGAGAAGTCTTTCAATACTTAGCAGATGACTATTTCTGAATATGTATAAAACACATTATCTGGTTTGACCCTGACAAAGATGGCCCTGCTCCAGCATCACAGCATCTCATCCTAAAATAATGGATGTGAGGAAAAAGAATAGGGAACAGCCATGTTGCAATTCAACAAAACTCTTTTAAAAATAAATGGAGCCACTAGGCCAATCACGGAGCCTGGGCATGGATAACTTGCAAGAGTCTCTGGCTCTTCCTATTCCTTTCACAACGGTTGCCCCCTGCCCAAAGGGTCCAGATGTTTTGAGAACTAACAGGAATACTCACCTCATAGCCTTTAAGTGAGGGGCCGACCAACACTACAGGCCTCATGGATGGAACTACATCATAGGGAGGCACATGTTCTGTCTGGAAAAAGAACAAGATGTCTGATAAATGTCTACTCTTGAACAGACTTTGGACACAATTTCTAGGAGGGTAGAAGGTGAAGACTGTATACTTACCACTTTCTGTTTCTGTTTTGCTGAAAGATCAAAATAATTAAATATTACTTTGTTTTACAACCACACAACAGTCATACAAGTGAAAATGAAGCATGCACAATGTTTAATCTGGCAGAAGCCAGCAGAGTTTTTTTTTAAAAAAAAAACCCGAAGATTTAGGCAATTTAAGTGTGGCCATCTGATTAAAGTTCTTTCAATGACTGCCTTCAGTTGTTCATACCATGTCAAGTTTCCTGCCTTTTCGTTCTTCACACACACTGCTAAAGGCACAACATCCATTTAGAACCAAACGGTTCATCTTATCTCAGCTATGGTGCTTCTCACAGCTCACTGAGAGATGCTTAGCTATCAGCATGTTCCATGAAGCATCTAAATGAATCAATCAAGTTTAAGGGAATTGGGGGGTGGGGGGAGCACTTAAGAAGGAACGACTCTTGCAGTTGTAGTCCTAATGTAATTAATATTTGTAAGCCACTGTGAGGATATTTCCTAGTTAGGTGGTGTATAAGCATTACAAATAGTACATGTGTAAACAAAGAAAAAAAAGTTAGCTGCGGCACCCCAGCTATGTTTGATCTATGTGCAGATAATTAGCTGTCATGGGGGGATGGGACAATCAATCTATTTTGCCTTGTTCATTAATAAAATAATACGAACTTCAAGGTTCCCCCTAAATATAAAGAAATGTATGAATTACAATAAATTTTCATCAAAAAATCAATTATAACACAGTTCCTCTGCATTGGACAAATTCAACAGGTTCAGTTCCCAGCATAAAGAAGAAGAAATAGAGAACAGATCCCATGCTGAATGAAACGTACTACTTCGTGAGCTGGGATTTTTAAAATTCAAAGTCCAAATGTGTAAAATTTTCCTTCTACCTTGTGATAACATTTTCATGAGCAGAACAAATTTGGTTACTCCTATAGCCAGATTCTTAAATCTCAAGGGTTTTTCCCCCCATCTCACACAATGAGAAGTTTAGGGGTTTGAATTAAATTCATATCAAAACGAGACTGAAACAAAACAGCCAACTCCAAGCCATGAGCCCCAGCAAAAGATCTCAAGGACAACAGGGCCATCTTATGTACTCTGAAGCAAAATTCACCTTTATGCTTGCCTGTCTAGGGAACTCTTACAAGTTAGTAGAAGCATTTTCTGGGGGAAAGGTGGCATATTAATGAAATTTTAAAAAATGTAAATTGGTTACAAAACAGGTATCACTCCCATAATCCCCTATTAAAAGGCTGAAACAAACAGAGGAAGTAAAAGCAATAGAATAGTAATGTTGTCAAAGGTTCACATGCTCACAAACTTTCACAACGGTGCTGAAAGACAACTGGGCTCAACTAGAATGGAGGGCTTATAGGCCATGAATATCATTTACAGTGAGGTCAGGACAACCCAGCTTAGTACCAAGATCTTTTTGTCTTGCTAGCTGTCATGGATCACTTACCCAGAAAACATATTGGATAAGGTGTTCGGATGGTGCCCTCCCCCCAAAAATGAAATCCACATTGCTACAAACCACTATCCCTAAATTTCTAGATTACAATAGATTAGTCTTTACTCCTGCTATATTCTGATACATAATTTTCAAGAGGCAGATCATTGCATTTATGCATATGAACAGTATAACCTACTCAACAATCCTTCACAATTGCAGGTATCCAGTCTACTGTATTGAGGTCCCCCTCCTTCTTTCTACAAGAAGCCCATAGCAGCTCTCTTGGCATGAACAGAGTTTTGTAGCAAGGTCAGTGTGCTATACCACACATTTAAAAATTACTTTTTAAAAGTGAAAGGATCTCCTTGAAGAGAGATGAAAACTCACCAGCAGAAGTGGGCGTCGCTCGAAATGTGCCAGACACCATTTCTCCAAGGCTTGAAGAAGAATTTCCACTTGATTTCCTGCATTGTAAAGAACTCCCACTAAGATACTGGGCAAAATCAGAGGATGAAGCTCAACACACCTTGCCAGTGTCTAAATTCAGTTGATGAGGGCCCCACCCCATTATGTTTGTATTCACTCTTGGGTACGTAAGGGTAAAAAGACCAAACTGGACAAGAATTAGCAATGGGCAGTACTTCTGATAGACTAAGAGGAAGTTTGTGATTCCGTATAGTCTCTGTAATAGAGTAACAAGACAGAGAAAAGCAGAAATGCCACTGTTGGCCTCAAAAGTGCTTTGGTAGGATTCCATAACCCACCCAATTACTGTTGAAGTATGTGATGGTAGACTGCCATTCTATTTGCTTCCAGTTATTCAGCTATTTTTTCTAAAAAAATGGTGCACTGACACAGTGCTTGACTGACTTTGAGAGTTTTCTTTCTTGCTTTTCAAATGTGTTGGCATAATATGAGCAACTGAAAAATACTGGCAGAGCGACTCCCAAGCTGCAAACAAATTTATTTTCCCCACTCATACAGACTTCTATAAGGCTCATTCGCAAAGCATTATCCTTTGTTGCAGAAAGGTTTGTTCAGAGGAAAATCCTGACATGATTATCTCTGGTGTCTGAAAAATAAAAGGCACTAAAAACATTGCAGGTGGTATCCACAAGTGTCAGATGGAATCCTATTACATTTTTATGCCAGCATAATGCAATTGGTATTAAATCTTAGTGGTCAATAGCTGAAGCCGAGGAATTCAGCATCAGTATTTGCTGCTGCGTGATGAGTTGTGTGGCTCAGCATGCAAAAGAGAATGCCTATGGTGATTGCAAACACAATTTGATGTCTGCCAGCAGCATAGCTTACAGGATTCTAGCCACCGTTTCTTGAAAAACCTGCATTCATTCCAGTGCTCTGGAAAAAAAATTGACATTGCCAGTAATTGTTCAGTTGTGGACTACTGAACACCACCTACAATATCTGCAAACTCTGAAGTCATGGTTGGACTGCATTCTTCATCCAAGAGCTACATACCCCTTATCTCAATACAAATTAAATCCAGTGAAAAATAAAATGATCAAAACGTATTGGCTACCTCCTAGTGTACCAGTTATACTCTGTAATTCCTACATCTAGATATCTGGGAACAAATCCCACTTAATTCAAGAGAACGTACTTCTAAGTAGGCATATATAGGACTGAAATATCCCCACAGAGCTATCACAGAATGGAAAGAAATATAAAATAAGATCAATCTAAGTACATTATAATATATATTTTAAAATCAGATCTTAAAAGCCCATTTAATACATAGTCTGAAATAAATAATTAATCTCAGCACATGAAATAAATTGTTAATCTCACCACTTGTCACCACAGTGAGAAAGACTGCAATAATGTAATCAGAGTTTTGACTTAGAATGCTATACGAGTGCTTAGCGCAGGGGTAGGGCAACTTCAAACTCTCCCCCCCCCGCGCGCTTCCTAAGGGTTTTTTTTTAATCTTTAAACTGAGCTGAGACTGGACAGGCCTTCAAATAAAAGACATCTTCAGGGTATTGTCCTCTGAGAGCCCTTCAGATAGACCAGCAATTGAAAAAAATGCCTAATCCTTCTCTAATCTTTTCTCAAAAGATGAACACATCACTTCTGCCATACGACTCATATGGAAAATCTCCTCTATCCATGGAGGGTCTCCCCATGATCCAGAATTGTAACTTTCCAACGTTCTGGAACACAGGGAGAACATCCACTGGTAGAAGAGGCACTTCTCTTCCGCATGAGCCCTGTGACAGAAGCGGAAACAGGGGATGGGGCTCAGGCATTCCCCTTCCTCACATCTTTAGTCAACCCTGCGTTCTTGGTGAACGCCACAGGCGGAAGCCATTCATTTATCATCCTAGTTTACCTGTCCATTTTTGATTAATTTCTCAGTAATGTTAGAGATCTCAGAAAACAAGAAAAAGCCACACTCGAATACATTTAAAAATAGCAAAGCCAGCCAGTTAACTCAAAAGCAGTCCCAAGGTTCCGTTAGGGCAAAACACGTGCTCTGTCTTACCCGCCATGAAAACGCCCTCTCTTCTGCTCCTGCTGGATCCGAATGTTCTCCAGCCGTAGCGGACTAGGAATGAAGCCGATCTCACAACCTTCTTTCACTAATCTTCCTATCCACCAGTCATTGTTATATTTCTGTAACAAAGGAGCCATTGATTTGAATCTTTCATTTTCACGTCCTCCTACTTAATAGGTACAAGGATTTGCCAACCCGCTGTCTCCATTGCCAATGTTCATCCATCAAAGCCATATATGCCTGCTTCTCATATAGGCCCTACAATACTCTCAGTCCGTGATGGGAACAGGTAGACCTTCAGATGTTGTTGGAGCCCAGTCAATGGCCCATGGTCAGAGGGTAATGGCAGCTGTACTTCCCATTTCTACTCAAAATCAATTGTCCATCAAGGATGACATCCAATGACATGGAAGGAGTGGGTAGTAAAACTAGGCTTTTTCTAAGGTGGCAACTGGAAGGTTACATCCAACATTCCCTCTAATTTTCCACTAGCATAGGGTGGAGTCTTCACCCTGCATGTGCAGGGTTCCAGCTGCAACCAGAAGCAAATGGGTACCAACACTGGCTCAGCTGTGTGACCCTGATGCAGCACTGCACACCTGCACAGCTTAGAAGGAACATTGGTTACATCACATTCATACACCTTTAGCATCCATCACTAATCCTATAGCCTTCAATAAAAGATCCATTCCATATGAAAAGCTTCATGTAGTTTTCCATATGCAGGAAGAATAAGAGATAGAAGCTACCTGAAAAAAAATTAATTCTTCCCATCTACTCTGAGGTGGTACTGTCCAATTATGAAGATGATATTTCTTCTTTATTATTCCAGTAAGTTCTTAACTGAGGTTTGCCAAAAACTAATAAGGATGTGTAACTATAGATATAAATTTTAACCATCAACCCTTTATGAAAATTGCAACACTGGGCACCTGGACCATCTCTTTCCTTAGATGAAATCTGGCTGGCCTTGATGTCAATTGTAATATTATCAACTTGGTCTGGGATTTATTTTTAAAGTGTGAAAAGAGACATTTGAATAAAGAATTGTGCTGTCTGAAAACAAATAATCAACATAACAAGAACAGAAAACAGTCCAACTGAAGTGAGGAAAATCTTGGATTCAGATGTGCTAGGCAGGTTGTTACAGGAGTAAACAGGGACCAGGGTGAAGCATGTTGCCAGCCGCAGAAAAACCTGTACTTCCTTCTGTTTGAAAGAATGCCTACACAGACCCTAAGTACACATCTGTCTTGTTCTACTTCCCAATCTTCAGACTGTTTCCCTGCTCACTCCTTCATCATGATTGCAGGTAGATGTCAAGAAATAATCAACAAAGTTTATTTCAAAGCTACACAACATGAGAGCTTTCCTCCAAAGGATGGACACATCCTAAGGGGCTCAAATTCTGTGTCTCCCCTTAGTGTTTCACTCTTTCTAATCTTCCCTCTCCCATCTCCTTCCTGCGTGGTAGTATTTTTCTTCTTGAAAATCGGAAATTATTCTTTCTGGTTTTCTCCCAATGCGGAGAGGGGTGACCGTACAATAAACAGTGCAGAATGCAAAGAGAAAGAATAAGCTAAAATAGTAAAAGGGGATTTTTCTTTTCTTTTTTGCTTACCGACAACAGAGCATATGGCAGGGACCTACTGGAAGACACACAGCGAATTAGAACAGTAATGCGTTAGAGACCTACCAAGAGCTGAAGGCTATTGGCAGCACAGATGAGGAACAGAGACCTAAGAGGCATCTGAGACATCCAAATCGAAAAGGCAAGCAAGTTCTGGGATTGGGCTGGGGCTCCAATTGGGAATAAAACTGACATAACCATTGATTGGACAGGGTGAAAGGAGTTCCATGACATCTGAGAAATGGGCCATCGGACTGTTTTGGAATGCAGGGGAAATTTTTATTTATTTATTTATTTCCCCACCTTTCTCCTTCAAAAAAGGACCCAAGAAGCCTTATTTAAAAGCTAAAAACAGGAAGTATAAAAATATTACAAAAAAACCCTCAAATACCACACTAAAGTGGAAAACAAAATCCACACCAAAACATACTCAAAGTAACAAGGCACAACATTCCATTTAAGACACAGAGAGGGGGGGCAGCCAGTCATTGAGGGAAAGCCTGCCTGAAGAAGATGGGTCTTTGTCTGCTTGCTGAAGGACAGTAAAGATGGGGCCAGCCTGGCCTCCTTTGGGAGGCTGTTTCAGAATCTAGGTGCAGTGTGACACAGAGGGCCCTTTCTTGTGTCCTCACCAAATGTACCTGTGAAGGTGGTTCTCAGGCTACTCTTGGCTATACAAAGGAACTTCAATATGTTTCACAAGGCCCATCCTTACTATAGGTGGAAGAAGTACATTTTACCCCTAGTGTTTGCTGAGCCCAAGATGTTTAGGCACTGCCAATAACGGTTGTCACTTAATCTGTTTTAAAAGTGCATGATACATAATCCAATGGGTGATGGATGAATCAACTTAAATGTGAAGTCATCCCTTCTTGCTGACATTTCAGCTTGCTGCCAAAGTGACCTTGCCTGAAGCCCTAACTAGATATGGAATACAGTTTGCTGCATTTCCCCTATAAGATTCTGTGACTGTAAATTAAACAAAACAAAACTGAGAAGCAGCATTAGGAAGTTATGAGTTTAAGCCTCAGGGAAAGGGGGAACTGATATGGGCACAAATACTCTAGATGCCCAAGAAGATTTCCAGCTTTATCTCTGGCATTAAGTTGCTCATGATATAATTGATAACTAGTGGAAAACAACTGCATATCTAATTCAGGAATGGACAACATTCTGCACCTCTCAGTGGTTTCGGTTTCTGGCTCTGGAGTCAGAGGATGGGAGTTCGATTCCCCACTGTGCCTTCTGCAAGCAGAGCCAGCCTGGGTGGTCTTGGGCAAGCTACACAGTCCCAGGCTGCACCTAGAAGAAGTTGATGGTAAACCATTTCTAAGTACTCTCTACGTAAAAGGCCTCGGAAAAGATCACCATAAATTGGAATTGACTTGACAGCACAAAAGGAAGGATTATCTATTGTTATGTGTGGTACGCACTGTTAAGTCGCAACTGAATTATAATTACCCTAAGGAGGCATTCAATGCAAGTGAGATATTTAAGGAGTGGTTTTACCAGTTCCACCTCCCTAATGAGTTTCCATGGTCAGGCAGGAATTTGAACCCAGATCTTCTGAGTCCTCATCGATCACTCCATCCAGTACACCACACTGGGTATCTTTATCTTTGTCTATCACTGGATTGCAAGTCCGATTACCCTTAGGCAACACATGGTAAGAGATAACATTCAAAGGGCTGCAATGTATCCTTTCTTTGATAAAGAACCTCTAAAACATGGTACTGAACAGAACACATCAGAAGAGCTTTGAGTTTTGGGAAGGCATCTCAAGGTATGGTAAAAGAGGCCCAAGCACTCCTAAACCAGTAGCTTGCCCTCTACCTATCTCCTACCTTAATTTCTCAATCCACATGTTTAATTGAAGCACTGGCACTTTCTGTATACAAGACAACAATCTCAAGCATGCTTACTTGAATGTTAACGAGATCAAAAGCAAAGGACATTATTCCAGAGAAAATACTTAGGAAATGCATCTCAAAATGAATTACCCCATTATTTCTCTCTCAGAAATGCAATACAGTGGTGCCTTGCTAGACAGTTACCCTGCATGACAGTTTTTTCGCTAGACATTGACTTTTGGCGATCGCTATAGTGATTCGCAAAACAGTGATTCCTATGGGGGAATTTCGCTGGACAATGAATGTTTGGTCCCTGCTTCGCAAACAGCTTTTCGCTAAACAACGGTTTTGACAGCTCCCTCCGCGCTCGCAAAACGGGTGTTTTCGAGACCTAAGCTTCACAAAACAGCTATTTAAACAGTTGATTGGTGGTTTGCAAAGCGGCTTTCCTATGGCCGATCTTTGCTAGACAACAACAATTCTTCCCCATTGGAACGCAATAAACAGGTTTCAATGCATTCCAATAGGGAAATGCTTTTCGCTAGACAATGATTCCGCTAAACAGCGATTTTAGTGGAACGGATTATCATCGTCTAGCGAGGCACCACTGTATATGGAACTTCTCATACTTCCCAACTTCCCTGCCAAAAATTTGTTCCTCCTCTGTTGGAATCCATGTCTTCCCTGGTACTAGCCCTGACTTGTGCAGGCCACTGGAGATAAGTAGTTCAAGTTGTGATTCTGCACACAATTTTTTTAAGTAGTTGCCACAATGGAAGACTCGAGAAAAGATGCACTCAGTGAGGCTGCGGGTGATAGCTTAGTAACAAGGGAAATAAGAGAAACTAGAAGATAATGGGCAAAGCTGGAATCAAGATCCTTGTCTAGTAAGGGACGGATTAGGGGATGGATGGGTTTCAGTCACAAACACGATGGGAAATGCTACCTTATAAATGATAATTACATGGTAGCAACGTTTTAATATGCGTTCTAATGAAATAAATTCATTTAGCAGCAATGTTCTTTTCAGTGGCTTTCAAAGCATGTTAAATCCATTCTTATTTAAATGTGCTAATTTATTTCACAAAGCTTTAATATTGTAACCTGTTCTGCGTTTTAAAAGGCACCTGTTCTTTGATACAGGCTGTAAGCTGCCCTGAATCCTGCAGGGGAGAAAGACAGGTATAAAAGAAATATATCACTTCCATCAAAGTAGAAACCTCCATGTGACCAGCAACCCTTCCTTAACAGCCTCCCTGACTACAGAAGAGGTCTTACTTGTATTCAAGCCAATGTAGGTAAAGCCGCCATTCAGGCCTTCCTGCTCAATTGGGGGAGATCAAGAACTCAGAAACCAGGGAAAGGGGATAGTGGGGAGAGGCGGGTGTTTGGGGTCCCACTCTTTGACAAGCATTCCTGGACTAGACGCAGCCATAATGCCTGAGGTGGAGTAGCGAAAGGACTTCATTTCCATTATACAAAGCAAGCCATTTTTATCATGTGGCTTCCCATTCTACTTTGATTATTTCAGACTAACTGATTTTTAAGGAAGGGGTAGAAACACCTGATGGCGAGGGATGATTGTATCCCAGCGCTAACTGGGGCCTGTAAACTTTGATTAAAAGTTTTGAACATATACATATACACAAAGCCACACACATACAGGGCAAGACAAGATTTGCACCCACATAACCCTACCGTGACAGCTACATGAAAGGGGTAAAGGGGTTTGATCCTTGCTCACATTGAGACCTCACTCTATGAGACACTCTAAGATAAAAATGGGAGGTAGGTAAACCAATGAAGTGATATAAACAGGAAAAAATTAGAGTTGACACTCTAGCACAGTGGTGTCCAACCTTGGCCCTCCAGATGTTCTTAGACTACACCTCCCTGAAGCCTTCACCACCACCTCTGCTAGCCAGGATTTCTGGGAGTTGAAGTCCAAGAACATCTGGAGGGCCAAAGATGGACACCACTGCTCTAGCACAACTTGTCAACAATGTCAAAAACTTTCAAACCATAAAGCAGAATTTAAATTAACCCCCAAATGTTTTTTATTTTAAAAAAATCCCTACAACTAACACACTGCCTCAAAGCTAGGTTTGGTTCAGATGCTGTGGCAGCTTCAGAACCCCAGGGGCACCCAATCTGTGCACACGGTAGAGATATTCCTATGCATTCACAGATTGTCATAGTCCTGTGTCTAGACTGAGTTAGATTCTATGCTGGACAAGCCACAGCCTAAGCGGGCTGTTCAGCAGGAGGCTGGTGGGAGAGAAGCTTAGATGCTTCCCAATGGAAGTGCATTCTTGCAAATATTAAAAAGTTCCATCTTAGAACTGTGACTACAACTAATCCAACAAAAAATAATGCTGTGCACATTTTGGACACCAGCTAACTGGGCAGGAAGATAAAAATCACTAGAAATGCTCTGAAGAACAAGGGGCTTTAACCCACATGCTACACCTGTGCTCCCGTACCTCTTTCAGCAAGAAACAATGAAATATGTTAAATCTCTACTTGAAACAGCTTGGAATTTCTCAGCTTATAAACTACCATTAGGACACCTGCTACAGAAGTGGAATTCTGGAAATGGGCATAGCCTATGACCCTAGGGGCAACCTTAGGAGTTGAACACATCGATCTACAGAACTGGAGATCACCTACCACATCACAAATTGGACACTGGACAGAAAATGCCACTGTTCGTGGAAAAAAAAAACAGCATACAGAAGAGAAGAGGAGGAGAAGCTAAAAAGAAATTTAAAATACGCGTTCCACAGTCCCAGAGCTCTTCAGTGATGGATCCAAATAGACACGAGACTGTGAAAACTTCTAGAGTCATCTCATCTTCCATGCTGGCTCCCATTTATTTCCTTCCCACTTCCCTGTCCTTGTCTGTTATGTGCTCTACCCTCTGTGACCAGCAGGTGTAGAAGAAGTTATAGCTGTCAACATATGTAACAGGTACATGGTTTCTGGAAGGGAAATGCTCTGGAGGTAGAAAGATGAAGGTTACATCACTGGTTTACTAGCCAGGAATTTCAAATGGTCCAACAAAGAGTTCTCAGCACTATGTTAAACCTTGAAACCTTGATCAGGATTTATTATCCTGGATGTAAGTCTCTAATCAAATAAAACTCTTGATATACAGTAATACTGGCTGCTTTTCAGCTTCACTTTTGTATATCGCATGGCTCAAAGCTAGCTATTCAGGCTCAAACTATGGACAGATAAAAGTTATGACATCACATTGTTACCTCTTTAATATGTAGAAAATCTTTAGCATCAAAAGAGATGGCAGTGCTTGGTACGGGAACATCTTCATCCAGTGCCCCACAGTAGCTGACATTAGTCTTCACAGCAAACGCTACCGGCTTTGACTGGGAACGGAAATACAATCCTATTATACAGAAGTAGGAAGGTGGAGCAGCTAGGGGTGCAAAGCAAATGGGGCAAGGGGGAAAGGGGCACAGAGGCAGCAAGCAACACACTGTTAGAAGACGGTGGCGATGCTTTAGAGAGCAAGGCTCAAAGCTTTTTTTTCCAAATGATGCTTGTTCAAAAGTGACCTGTGGCCGGGAACAGTGGAACTGAGCTTGCATTTATAAAACCTGATCTATAAAATTAGCATAAAAACTGATATTAAGGATTATAGCCAAATGAAGTAAGTTGAGTTTGCCTTCTGTTCCACCAGATAGCTTGTATTTCAGTTAGAACCTAGCCAGTTCATTACTTGTAGGGTGCCCTGAGGGCTCCTGTTCCGTCCCTACCTCAACACTTCACTTAGGACAAATTCACACAATTACAGTGGTGCCTTGCAAGACGATTGCATCGCGGGATTATTAATCCGCGAGACGATGGGTTTTTGCGATCGCTGTGACACTTCGCAAGACAATGTTTTCTATGGACGATTTTCACAAGACAATGTTTTCGTCTATGCTTCACAAGACTTTTTTTTAAGACCGATGCTTCGCAAGACGGTTTTTCCCTCATTAGAACACATTAATTATATCCCCCACTTTTTTACCCCAAAAAAAGTGGGGGAGAAAGTATATGCTGCTGGCTTTCTAGGATCTGCGTCCTGGAAAGCCAGCAGGGCCATGGCTGCAAATTTAAATGGTAGAGGATGGTGAAAATAGCCAAGGACCAAAGGGTAAAGAGATTCTAAAAACACCAGGGAGAGCACAAATGCAATCCCCCATTACCGCAAATTATGCAGTTGAGTTCCCCACATTTGGGGAAATCACAGGGATCAGCACAGCTGAAGTGCAATGGATGAGCCTCACCTTGGGAAAAACACTAATATGCTAATACCTGTGCACTAGAGGATTGTGGGAGGAACACCCAGCTCCTGATAGGGGTCCCGCGTGGCACCCCAAAACACTGAGGAGCAATCACCTACACTGCCTTTAGAAATGCAATGGGTCTCAGATGGCCTTTCCCCTCTTTCTCTCTCCAGCAACAAAGAAAGAGGACGAAAGGAGTCAAAGCAGCCCCCTGGCTCCTGATCATGATGACTCCTTTTGCCCTGTTCCTTTACCACTGGGGAGAAAAAGAGGAAGAATGCAACGCAAGACATCACCAGGACTTGCTGCCTTTGTAATAGGTCCTGATGAGGAAAAATAGAGATGAAAAGGAATTTAGAAAAACCAGGGTTAATCACAAGTACAATCTCCCATTACCACAAATTATGCAGTTCAGTTCCCCACATTTGGGGAAATCACAGGGATCAGCACAGCTGAAGTGCAATGGATGAGCCTCCCCTTGGAAAAACCACTTTCACGACCATGGCATTTCCCCTGCAAGGTATGAGTTGCAGTGGTCCTTGCACCTCCTACCCCCTTCTGTGCCCTGCCCCCCAAGGCATGGTGACCCCCTGGCTGCACCTCCCACTCAGTACAGGGCTGCACAGCCCCAGTCCTGCCAGAGGCCAAGAGAGCTCCTCAGTGTTTTGGGGTGCCCTGTGGGACCCCCATCAGGGACTAAGTGTTCCTCCCACAATCCTCTAGTGCACAGGTATTAGCATATGTTAATACCTTATGCTAATACCTGTGCACTAGAGGATTGTGGGAGGAATGCTTAGCCCCTGATGGGGGTCCCGCAGCATATATTCCAGAGAGAAAGGCCCTGATATTCCCCTATACCAAAAGAGATCCTTGGAAATAAAAACTGCCACCTCTAATGGTGACAAGTGGAGAGAACATTTGGCCCAATTGCAGTAAATATCAGGAAACCTGTAGCTAAAAGAGGTGAATTACTAGTCATTCCCAAGAAATTAATTAGTACTTTTCCCCCAGGAAATTGCCACACCTGCCACTGGATTTCTCAAATGCTTAGCATCTCGTTTCCAGAAAAGAGAGATTAATTCCACATGAAGGTGTTAAAAGCATTGCAAATTCTAACTCTCCCTTCTTAATGTATCTTGGTGGAGAACAAAATGGGAAAAGTGACGGAAAAACAATGGGGGGGGGGAAGTGGTAGAGGGGGTAAATATTGCTTGGGCTAACCTCCACATAAAATGTTGTGTTTGAAGCAGGGAAATTGTACAATAACTGCACCATCTAGAAGCACCCAGAGAGAGGGGAAGAGGGGAAAAGACAGGAGCACCTTTGCTCTTTCAAGCTGGATAGCTGCTTGCTGCTCTCTTTCTTGGCGGATGGCTTCCCTGTCCTCTTCCAGAGAGACATCAGAATCTGATGGCCTGCTTGTGTACGAATCTGCTGATCCCTAGAAAAGAAAGAGCATTATTAACAAAATTATGGATAAAGGTACAGAAAAAAGCCAAATATGCAGGAAATGTATCCAAAAGAGGTTACTTACCTGTAACTGTTTCTTTGAGTGGTTATCTGTGAATTCACACTAATGGGTTTAATCTGCGCTTGCGCAGAGGTCTCCGGAATATTCTAGAGCTCAAACATGCGTTCGCTAGGACCATGTCCCCAGGACACATGGTCCACCCGTCGTGGTGATTACCTCAGTTCTCCCCCCCCCCAAAAAGCCCACTGCTGCCTGAAGAATGAAACAGACATGATGGACAGAGGGGAGGATGGGCGGGAAGTGTGAATTCACAGATGACCACTCAAAGAACCAGAGTTACAGGTAAGTAAGCTCTCTTTCTTCTTCGTGGTCTCTGTGAATGCACACTAACGGGTGAGTAACAACCTTACCTTACAGGTGGAGGGACGTCACATGGCAAGACCGAAGACAAGACTGCATGACCGAAAGCTGCATCTGCCTTGGCCAGTACATCCTAACGATAATGGGATGCAAATGTTGATGGAGTTGACCAGGTGGCAGCCTTGCAAATATCTGGCACAGGTACTCCCCGAAGAAAAGCCGTGGAGGTGGCCATTGCCCTGGTGGAGTGAGCCCTGACATCAGCAGGTAGAGGTTTTCAGGCAAGCTGGTAAGTGAGCTATATTGTCTGCACAATCCATTGTGAAATAGTTTTGGGGGACACCTGTGCCCTCTATGCGGTGGATGAGGCGATACAAACAACCTCTTAGACTTATGAAACGAGGCAGTTCTTTTAACATAAAAGGCGAGGGTCTGTCTCACATCCAAGAGATTGAGGGATCGGTCAACACCTGTTGATGGCGACGGGAAGAAGGTAGATAGGACAACTGACTGGCAGACACGGAAATCAGAAACAATCTTAGGAAGGAAAGAAATGTCTGGATATAGGGTGACTTTATCTGGATGAAATTTCAGGAACGGAGGGTCTACACGGAGGTCTGCTAGTTCGGACGCCCTAGGGGCAGATGTGATGGCTACGAGAAACAACACTTTAAAGGAGAGCAAGCACTTGGAGGAAGTGGCAAGAGGTTCGAAGGGCAGCAATGACAAGCACCAGAGGACAGTGTGTAGAGACCACTGTGGCGTCGGAGGGGGCCTGGGTGGATTGAGATAAGTCACCCCCCCCCCCAAGAAACCACTTCAGCGTGGGATGCCTAAATAACAAGGCAGCGTCTGAGTCCTGTGGTTGGTAAGCTACAATAGCGGACATGTAGATCTTGAAAGTAGATAATGAGAGATGGCAGTCAAAAAGATAAGAAAGGCCAACACTGCTCAAAGAATAGTTGGAGCCGTCGGGTGATCATTCTGATGAGCAAACTTTTGAAAAGCAGACCACTTGTATACATAAAGTTGAGTTGTGGTCGGTTTTCTGGCATGGGTGAGGATGGTGTTCAGGGAGAGAGGGAGAAAGGATCCTCCAATCTGTTAGGTGCAGGGATCGGAGGCTGGGATGGTAAATTTGTCCGTGATGCTGGGGGAGCAGATGAGGAAGGCGAGGTAAACGAATGGATTAAGAGGCCATCAATGTGAGCATCATGAACATTGACGGCCAATATGGGGTGATCAGAATGACATTTGCGTGGTTGTGTCTCAATTTGACAATGGTTCCTAGGAGAATTGGTATCGGTGGGAAGAGGTAAAGGAAATCTGTGGTCCAACTTGCCATGAGAGCATCGCCGAGAGACCCTCAGCCGATGCCCGCTCTGGAAAAGTACTGGGTGCATTTGGTATTGATCGCTGTGGCGAACGCATCTATATCGGGATGACCTCACTTGTTACAAAGTTGGAGAAAAACGGTGTCGTCGAGGGACCACTCGTGCATCTGAGAATTCAGCCTGCTGAAAAAGTCTGCTAATTGGTTGTGTTGTGTGGCAATGTGGACAGCTATAGGAAAAATGTGATGATCCAGGCACCACTCCCAAAACTGGACAGCGAGATAGAGGAGGGGTAGAGAGTGCATACCCTCTTGTTTGTTGATACAGTAAAGTGCTGTCGTATTATTATCCGTGGTCACCTGGACTGCGGTGCCCATAATGAGCGGTTCGAAAGCACAGAACGTTTTGAAGATCATTCAGGTTGTTGATGTGGAATGTTTTCTCATGATGAGACCATGTGGCATGAATTTGCAGGTCTTTACAATGTGCACTCCAATTGACAGGACTGACGTCGGTTGTAATTTGAATTGCCAATTGGAGAGGTGCAAAAAGTCATCCAAGAAAAAGATCGGCCAGTGTGATCCACCAAATCAGCTGAGATGCACGCTTGGGAGTGACTTGTAGAAGCATAGCGGGTGGGTCGAGAAGCAGGTCTAATAAGGAGAGATGCCACTAGTGCATTTTTAGTTGGGCATGTTGAATGACAGATGTGGTGGAGGCCATGAGGCCGAGGAGGCATTGTACGTGATGAGCAGTGACCAGCGTGCAAGGCTGGAAGTGGGTGACACATTGCTGAGGAAGAAAAGCCCTCACGTGATGTGAGTCTAGAACTACATCTATGTGACTCTTTGAGAGGGAGTTAATACTGACTTGTCAACATTGACCCTGAGGCCCAGATCTGCCAGTAAAGAAAAAGTGACAGCAATGTCCTTCAGAGCTTGCGCTCGCGATGGAGACATGAGTAACCAGTCGTCGATGTACGAAAACACCGAAATTCCTAGGGTGCAAAGGTGCGCTGCTACAGGGGCCATCCATTTAGTAAATATTCTTGATCAGTGGAGAGGCCGGCCGGTAGGGCATTGAATTTGTAGGTGGCGTGACCGAGGGAGAAGCAAAGGAATTTGCGGTGGTTGTGCCTGATGGTGATATGAAGATAGGTGTCGCTCAGGTCGATGACAGAGAACCAGTCTCCCTCTTGTAGAAGTGGAAGGATACATTCTAGAGTCACCATGCGAAAACGCCTTTAAATGATGAAGTAATTGAGGTCGGAGAGGCTGAGAATAGGGCATAGGCTGTCGTCTTGTTTTGGAACGAAGAAATATAGGGAGAAGAAACCTGGGTCGGAAGCACTTGGGGTGATGAGTGAGATAGCCTCCTTTGAGATGAGTGACTGGATCTCTGATTTGAAAGCCGTGAATGGTGAAGTTATAATGATTTGTGGTGGCGGTATGGAAAAGAATTCTATCGCGTATCAGATGGATGTCATTGATAGAACTCACAAATCTGTGGTTATGCGTGCCCAAGACTGAAAATGGGGTGCGAGGCGGGTGGTGATGGGAGGAGATACAGTACAGACCGGAATGGTCAGAGTCAAAGGTTCTGCTTGCTCTTCTTGTCAGGGTGCCTGAAGGATTGGCGAGGGTGCTGTCTCTGAGTGTCCTGATGAGGTTGGAACGTGGAAGATGATTGAAGTAAGTAGCACTGCTTCTCTGGGAAAGACTTGTCCTGGTGGAAGGGATATTTGATAATGCCACTGATAACGTAAGTCCTCAGTTCACATCCAAGAGTCCTCTGAGATGTTCGCAGAATATAGCCAGGCATGTCTACGTAAGGCTACAGCTGTGGCCATGTGTTTAGAAGCTGCCTCAATTATATGTCATGCCATGATATGTCCTTGTTGTGCCAATGGCATAGCCTCTTGGTGAAAAGCGAGATCCCGAGGTTTGTACTCTCCAGAGGCCAACTGTAGAGATGGAAGAGCCTTGTTCCAGAGAAAACTGTGATAGGCTCCCATTGCAGCTAAATAGTTGGCAGCTCGTAGGGTGAAAGATGCGAGAGAATACATCCAATAATGTCTAACTTCCTACCCTTTTAATTGTTTGGAGTCGTGTTAGAACATTATGTGAACAATTTTGCATTGCATCAACAATAACGGAATTAGGAGAAGGATGCTTGGAGAGAAATTCCGTGTTAGTACTGAGGGTCTTGTACAGATTCTCGACAGCTTAGCCCAAGACTGCTTAATAAGCTTGAACAGCAACGGGATGAACCCCATGCAAAGTGGGGTTATCCGATCCTCACTGATATCCTCATAATACCTTGTCAGATTCAGATTGGGTTGGTTGCTGGACATCAAGGTCCATGGTTTTGCCACTACAGAGAATTAACTGAGAATAGAAGGAGAAATCCTCCAATTGTGATGGAGGGTTAGCATCAGCTACATCGGAATCAGGAGTCAGAAGATTGGGGAGTGATTCTTGTAAGATCATGGAAATGGAGGACTCCGAGTCCGAAGAATGCGCTAGTGAAAGCAATAAACCTTGCTGATATGAAGAGGTAGATCTATCAGGAGGGGAGTCTGGCTGGTGGCGCTTAGAAGCTCCGGTACCGTGTTTGCCTGGTATCAATTGGGCTGAGAGGTCTGGCTTCCGTTTTTTAGGGGTTTTTTGAGTCCACGGTACCGGGCGGCGGTCCAGTGTAAGTCGTGGTGATGTGCAAGGATGATGAACGGTCCCAAGAAAAGGCAGCCATGTTAGCTGGTGGTATAGAAGGCTTGGCCAATGGTTTTGGCTTCTTCGGTATTAAAGCTGATGAAACTGGTGCAGTTGAGGTGTGCCATTTGTGAGTTTTCTCACAAATGAAGCTCAACAAAACTTGGCTCCCAGCTCTCAAAAATACAGTGTGTAAAAGGTCAATGAACTCCACCCAGCCACAAGGACAGGGGATCACTACACACAAAAGACCAGCTAATGACACCCATCAACCACACGAACAGATAATCTCTTCTCCTTAGCACAACAATACACCCACAACAAGACACACTAATCACCCATCTACAGAAAAAGACAAAAGCCTATCTCACAGCCATAAATACTGCACTCCCAAGCCAACTACACCAGAGCACAGAGTGCTGTCCTCTGAAGATGCCAGCCACAGAGACTGGCAAAACGTTAGGAAGAGCAACCTTCAGAACTTGGCCAAAGAGACAGAAAAACCCACAACAACCATTTTCTTATGGGACTTCAGTACCGAAGCGGGAGAAACGCTCTCATCGTCTGATGACTGGCTGTAGTAGTAGCCTGATGGGTATCGAAGAGGCGAGGGGGACTCCAAAGAGTCCGAAGGATAATAGTATACATATTGAAAATGCTTGGGTTCGACGTAACATTCGGTACCATGCTGCCAATACTGGTGCGGACGATGTCGATACTGCTTGGATGGGGGTTCATATTAGACAGGAGGCTCATAACTGTTACTCGTTTGGGCTGATGATGTTGAGCCCAAGAGCCTGGCGGTATCGACAGTCCTGAATGACTCGGAAGCTGTGAGAGAACAGTATCAGAATGGCCGGTGTCCTCAAAGTGGTGGAGTTCAGCTTTTTTCTTCCAGAACAAAACTGGATCAGCAGTAACAAATATTGATCCAGACTCACACCCAGACACAGAGCGACCCAGAGATTTGGAGCTCGAATGGCTAAATAAGGCAGTACAGTTACCTCATCAGAGGCATCCGCCCAAGATGGAGACTGAGCCAGTAAAGGAGAAAGCGGTTGGCCGGACGGAGGTGGAATGGATTCGCAGTCGGTGTTGAGATCAATAGGTGGTTGATTTTGTACGGAAAGATGCCGTACCAGTGGCTGAGAGTCTACAGAAGACTTTTTAGACTTCTTCAGTTTGGTACTAACCAGTTTCACAGTGGTTTTCAGCATCGGGGTTGATTGAGATGTCAATCCAGAAGACTCTGACTTAGGCAATTTTGGCTTAGATTTAGGAGACTGTAATGGTGAATTAGTGACCGAAGAAACTGGTGGCAGTTGTGAGGCCTGAGTGTCATCCATCTTAGATGGTGGACGAAGAGACTGCTCCCAGAAGAAAGATTTAAGACGTTGTTGATGGAGCTTGATGGCTTGCTTAGTACAGTTTTAGCAATAGGAGCAAGAAGCTGGCTGATGCGATTCTCCCAAACAAAAAAGACAAGAATCATGGCTGTCAGAAACAGGTAACTTATTAGTACATGAAGTGCACCTGTTAAACAGCCCTGTCGGGACCATAAAAGGTGGGAAGGGAGGGTAAAAAAAAGGGGGGAAGGGAAATAAAATGACAGGAAATCAAAAGGAGTAACAAAAGAACAGTCTATATTTGCATAAGAATGATGAATTATGCTTTCTCAAGAAAAAGAACCAATCTGCGCGAACGGAGAGCTCAGGAGAGAGACCTCAGTGGCGGCAAAAAGGAACTGAGGTAATCACCACGACGGGCGGACCATGTGTACTGGGGGGGCAGTCCTAGAGAATGTATGTTTGAGCTCTAGAATATTCCGGAGACCTCTGCGCAAGCGCAGATTAAACCCATTAGTGTGCATTCACAGAGACCACAAAGAAGAAGCCATAGATTTATTGTTAACCCCATTTCATTTTTATGTTTGTTTTTCCCCCCAGCCAAGACATGATTATACTGAGCTTCTCTTCCCTTCTACTCACCCTGGTCAACAGAGCAGATCTTTAGGATCTCTCTTGTTTTAATTGTTAGGAAATTAGTTCAAATATTGAAAGTATACATTATCCAGAAACAGCAGATCTTCTTACTGCATTTTCATTACATATACAGTATATGTCTCAAAAAGCTAGCAGCACTAGATCTAGACCAGCAACGTTTTACAACATGCAACGTTATTAGCCAGCTTCAGAGCAGTGATCAACTCTCTATCAAAAGGATATGTGGTAGCAAATTTAATCAGAGCAAGGCTATGGCTCAATACAATCTACTTGTCGTAAACTGTATTATTTGCATACTTATTTTTTTACATGCTAATATTACAGCCACCAAGAAGAGTAAAAGCCCCTCAGTACTCTATGGTCACATCTGGGCACAAAAGTATATTGTCAAATGCAATACATTTCATTGATGTCAATCAGAACTATAAAAACATTGACTGATATTATACAACAGATGAAGAGGTTACTTACCTGTAACCATAGTTCTTCGAGTAAAACTCTGTGAATTCACACGGAAAGGGTTAAGTTCGCGCCTGCGCCGGACTTCTCCGAACATTCTAGAGCTTAGGAGAAAGATTTGAATAATTAGGCGTTGCCCCTATAAAGCCAGCTCCGCCCGCCCAAAGCCTCAGTTCCATTTTATCCGCCAGAGGTAAGCTCGTATATACATAGAGCCAATTAAGCAGTGACGGACAGAGGGGAGGCCGGGCGGGGCGTGTGAATTCACAGAGTTTTACTCGAAGAACTATGGTTACAGGTAAGTAACCTCTTCTTCTTCGTCGTAAACTCTGTGAATGCACACGGAAAGGGTGATTAGCAAGCTATCTTACCGGAGGAGGGCCGTCACTGAAGTAACGAGGAAAGGACAGCTCTTCCAAACCTGGCCTCTCGCTTGGCTCGGAGGTCAAGGCTGTAATGTTTTATAAACGTGGAGGCTCTGGACCACGTTGCAGCTCTGCAGATGTCTGTCAAGTCCACTCCCCTTAGTAACGCGGTAGAAGTGGACATCGCTCGAGTGGAGTGACCCTTGATAGAAGAAGGAGGAGTCTTGCCTGCAAGCTCATAGGCAAGGGTAATTGTGGAGACGAGCCAACGCGAAAGAGTCTGAGGCGAGGCGGCGCAACCCTTACGTGGACCGTGGAAACAAATAAAGAGTCTGTTGGACAGACGGAAGTCTTTAGTTCGTGAGGTATAAAAAGCCAACGCTCTTTTCACGTCCAGGCTATGAAGCAGTTTCTCGGCTGGAGAAGACGGGCTAGGAAAAAGCGACGGTAAGACCAGAGGTTGGCTTAAGTGAAACGCAGATGCTACCTTGGGCAGAAAGGTGGTGTCAAGGTACAGTACCACCTTGTCAAGGAAAAATTGAAGATAAGGCGGGTCTGCTCTCAGTGCCGCCAATTCGCCAGCTCGTCTGGCTGAGGTGATAGCGACAAGGAATAAGGTTTTAAACGATAAAAGTTTTAAGTCCGACGCTGCCATCGGCTCGAACGGCGGTCGTGCCAAAGCATGGAGAATGAGGTGAAGCGACCACTGAGGTAGTGGCGATCTGACTGTAGGACGAAGGTTGGAGAGTCCTTTGAGGAAGAGCTTTAGGGTGGGATGTGAGAAAAACCTGGCCGCATGGGACTCACGAGGTTGGTTTGCCACAATGGCCGATATGTAGACTTTAAGAGTAGAAACTGACAGGCCAAGGTCAAAAAGGTATTTCAAGTAATGAAGGAGGTTAGATAGGGAGACCGGAGAAGGTGGAAAGCCCTTGGAGGAAGCATAACTGCAGAAATTCTTCCATTTGTAAGCATACAAAGTGTTAGTAGATTGTTTTCTGGCTTTCTCTAGGACGGTGTTGATTATGGAAGAATCCTCCAGGCTGTCAGATGGAGGGACTGGACATCTGGATGATGGAGATTGCCGTTCTCCTGGGTGAGTAGATGAGGGATATTCGGTAGCTCGAAATAGTCGGCTGCCATGCTCTTCAGTGTGGAGAACCACGCTTGGCGCGGCCAAAAAGGTGCGATGAGAATGACGTCCGCTGACATTTGGCGAATGCAGACTATAGTTCGCTGAACCAGAGGGAGTGGGGGAAATGCGTAGAGCAGTGTTTCTTCCCAAGGGACCATTAACGCATCCCCCAGCGAGCCGCGGCCGCGGCCTGCCCTGGAGCAGTATGCGGTGCACTTCGTGTTGGTATCGGTTGCGAACATGTCGATTAATGGGTGTCCCCATTTGTGGCAGATTTGTAGAAATATTGAGTGGTCGAGCTCCCACTCGTGTGTCTGTGTAGTCCGGCGACTGAGAGCATCGGCCAGTTGGTTGTCGGTAGTCAGGATATAGACTGCCACTGGAAATATGTGATTGCTCTAACAGTATTCCCACAGAAGAATCGCCAGGTAAAGTAGCTGGAGGGACCGGGTGCCTCCCTGCTTGTTTATGTAATGCATCGTGGTCGTATTGTCGGTAACCACTTGAACTGCCTGACCAGAGAGAAACGGAAGAAAAACACGAAGGGCTTTGATGACCGCCCACATTTCCAGCTGGTTGATGTGAAGCTTCCGCTCTGTGCTGGACCAGAGGGCGTTGATCCTGTGGTTGCCGCAATGAGCTCCCCACCCCACGGGGCTGGCATCGGTTGTTATCTGCGCTGTAAGATGTAGCGGTCGAAATGGGCGACCGACGAGGAGGTGGGGGGCAAAAGTCCACCATTGAAACTGTTGGCAAAGCTCCGGTGTGACTTTGAGGAGGGTGCGTGGGTTGTCGGATAGCGGGTTGAATAATGTGAGGTACCAGGCCTGTAAAGATCTCATTTTTAGTCGAGCATGCTGAAAAGCGGCGGTGGTGGAGGCCATGAGGCCGAGGAGATGTTGTGCATGACGGGCTGACACAGTCCTGTAGGGATGAAACCTGCGAATCGCTCGGTGAATCTTGGAGATGCGCTGAGACGGAAGCGCGATGCGCCCTGTGATGGAATTGATCGAGGTGCCTATATACTCTATTACCTGTGATGGTTGGAGCTTGGATTTTGATTTGTTCACCTGGAGACCCAGGGACTGCAGGGTTTCTAGGACAAATGCGGTGCTGCGAGCTGAGCTTTCCGGGGAATCTGCTACGATAAGCCAATCGTCTATATAAGGGTAGACGTTGACGTTTTGCGTGCGAAGGTAAGCGGCGATCGGGGCCATGCATTTTGTAAATGTGCGGGGGGCGGTAGATAAACCGAAAGGGAGGGCGGAGAACTGATAGACGGTGTCTAGAAAACAAAAACGCAGATACTTGCGATGCTGGGGATGAATAGAAATATGAAAATAAGCGTCTTGCAGGTCTATGATGGTGAACCAGTCCCCGCGACGAAGGAGGTGAAGGATGGTTTCCATGGTGACCATGCGGAACTTTCGCACAAGAAGATAACGGTTCAACTTTCGAAGGTCTAGGATGGGGCGAATGCCCCCTCCTTTTTTGGGAACTGCGAAATATCTTGAAAAAAACCCGTTCGCGGCGTGGTCTTTGGGAACTGGTTCTATCGCGTGTTTCTGGAGTAAGTTGAAAATCTCCACCTGAAGTTCTGGGTTGAAGCTGGTATGCTTTACGCGACCCGGGGGGGGGGGAGCTCTAATAATTCTAGGCGATAACCGGAGCGAATGATGTCCAGCACCCAATTGTCGGATGTGATGGTAGACCAGTTGTTGAGGAAGGGAGCCAGGCGGATGGACGGAGGGGAACGAATTGGATGGATCGTGGAGTCAAAGATAATTTCTGTTCTTCTTGGCAGGGGGACGGTAAGACTGACGTCGCTGACCCTGAGTCTGAGGGCGGAAAGAGGAAGAGCCGGATGAAGTAGGAGGAACCCGGGACTGTGACTGCTGTTTGAATGAACGGTAAGTTTGTGAGGTGGCAGGTAAGTAGCTTTGAGAGGTATAAGGCTTGCGCCATTGATAAGACTGGAATTTTGGCTGCTGATGAATAGTATAGGACTTCGCTGTCTTTTTCATCTTGTGGAAGCTTTCCATAGATTCGTCAGTCTTTTCGTTGAATACCCCTGTGGCATCAACCGGGAGGGCCTCGATCCGGTTCTTAGCGTCATCATTGATGCCTGAAGAGCGCAGCCAGGCATGGCGACGCAATGTAATAGCAGAAGTCATGGTTTTGGATGCAATGTCAGCAGAGTGCCTAGAGGCCAACAACTGGTGTTTAGCTACGTTAGTTGCCTCTTCAAATGTATTGAGTAACGGAGTTCTTAAGTCTTCTGGAATTTCGTGGAGGACTGGTAAAACTCTCTCCCAAAGCTGGTGCTGATATGCTGCCATGGCGGCCTGGTAATTAGCCACTCTAATAAGAAAAGATGTGAAGGAGTAGATTTTTCTGCTGAGAACATCCAATTTCCTACCCTCCCTATTGGAGGGAGTGATCTGCGCCGTTGAAGAAGTCTTAGACTGATTGGATTGAACAATGATAGAGTTGGGCACTGGGTGTTTAGCCAGAAAGTTTGCTTCATCCCCATGTGTTTTATAATAGTTCTCGACTCTACGGGTAACTTGCGTAGAGGTAGCTGGGGTGGCCCAAGATTCCTTGATTGTGGCCAACAAAGATGGTATAAGAGCAATGCTGAGTGGAGGTGCCTTGTCCTTATCCACAATAGCAAAAACTAGATCCTCAGTGGCAGGTGGTGACTTTTCAATATCAAGCTTCAAAGCCTTAGCCATTCGTGACACCATCTGAACGTAGGACGAAAAGTCCTCAGAAGATACCGGAGCCTGGATATCAGAGGCTCCAAATTCTGAAGGGGCGCCAGAGATAGACGCATTGTCAGATTCATCAATGGGAATGGTAGGAGGTGCTACCGAGGTCGGTGAGGATTCTCTGTCCCCTAGGAGAGACGGGGGGGGCGAAGAAACATGTCTCTTTGCCTGAGTTGTGCTTTTCCCTGATATTAGTCCCGCTGTTGGGGCGGCTAAAGACTGTTTGTCTGATATGCCTACTTTGGTGGCATGTGTTTTGGAGTGGTAGTCTTTAGTCTTGCGCATGTCCTTTAAGATTTTGAATTCCTTACGTCCCCGATGCTTAGGGGGGGAAGGAGAAGGTGAGGAAGAGGAAGCATAGACGTAACGCACTCTCTTATGAGAGTGGTAAAAGTCGTCGTCAGAAGGGGACTCCGAGTCAGTGTCCCTCGCCCGGCGCCGGTGATGGCGACTAAGATCAATAATGTAAGAGTCCTCCCGAAGAGCTCTGTCTCTGTGGTGTTTGGGTAGAATGACTATTTCCCTGTGGTGATGCTTGCTACGGAGCGGAGAAATATGCTTTGTCTTAGCCGCCCGCTTCCGCGGTGGTGAGACTGGAGGAGGAGATTGCGACGCCACTGAGGAAGCCCGCCCGGTAAACACAGGGCTGTGAAGGGCAGAACCGACGCTAGATATTGGTATGCCATCTAGCGGGTTGCAATGAGGCGAACGGCTGTGCGCTTGCGCCGTTGCCCGCGGTTGTCGGGGCGGTAGCGAGCCCCCGTCCTCTCCAGTCGAGCCATGGACGCTCTCAACCTCTTCCAAGATGGGGGAAGGGGGAGAGTTAGGGACAGTAGTGACAGGGCACTGGAGACTCAGCGCTGCCCGAGATTCGTCCCTCTTAGATTTACTGGTCGCTTTTTCTGCCTTTTGCTTACCAGGCTGTTTGGAAGACTTAGTGGACCTTGAAGAGGATTTAGCCTGGGTAACCTCTTTCACAGCCTTAGAAGTGGTAGCCGGCATATCGGCCGCTGGTAAGGCAACTTCAGACTGCGCGCGTCCCACTTTTTTGGCGGGTTTTCCCGGTTTAGAAGGTGGGGGAGGAGGTGGGTTGGTGGAATCACCCACTCCGGCCTCGGATAGATGGGAAGGAGTTACTTCCATTGTGGCAAACTGCAAACCAAGACGGCGGAGGCCCACACGAGGCGACAGGACAGCAGTCGTCTCTCTCGTAGGAACGTGGGCGGGAGTTTACGCGCGCTCCACCAGCTCGCAGCAAATGCGACTGACGCGAGCCGGGTAAAATATAAACCGCTGAGCGACCAAAACACGGCGAGTTATGGTCCCACAAGACACAGCCAAATAAGGGGACCCAAGGGGAACAGAAACTGGGGCGTCTAGGCAAAACTCACGGTGTGGCGAACAAGCCAAAGCGAAAATCCAGGAGAGTAGTCAGAGAACAGTCCGAGGTCGAAAAACGAAGAAAAGTCCGAGAGAGGGGCAACGCACAAGAGTAGTCGTATAGGAACGCTGTGGTCAAGCCAGGAAAGACATAAACTAGCAAAAGAAACAGGAGCTCTAGTTGAGAATTTCCGTACGCGAAGGCGATAAAATGGAACTGAGGCTTTGGGCGGGCGGAGCTGGCTTTATAGGGGCAACGCCTAATTATTCAAATCTTTCTCCTAAGCTCTAGAATGTTCGGAGAAGTCCGGCGCAGGCGCGAACTTAACCCTTTCCATGTGCATTCACAGAGTTTACGACGAAGAAACAAGTTTTAACCAAAAACCTATCTGTTAAATATTGGCGCAGTATGTATGCTGTTCCTAATATTACCAATTTTTGTAGCTCTGATTGTGTTATTTCTGAGATCTGCAACTGCTTATAATATTGTGTGAAATTTCTTGGTATTGTTCCCAAAGTCCCAATGAGTACAGCGACCACTGAACTGTGTTTCATCCACACAGGAAGTACAACATCAATGATCCAGACATTTCTTCGTTCTATTACTATGTCTAGTTCAAGGTGTCTATCAGTTTGGATCAGAAATCCCACAAGAGCTTGACTTCCTCATACCAACCTATTTTTTTCATGTCAATATTCTTTATTTAAAATATATTTTTATTCATTTTCATAGGGACAGGGGTTATGGTACACAAAAGGGGACAGGTAAGAGGCAGGGAAAGGTAAGAAAGGGTAAAATTTCAGAAAGCGAAAAGTATTCTTACATCCACTTATACAATTGTATTGGAAATCATACAAAGAGAAAAAAACATTGTAACGATTTTCCATAATATTTATCATTACTAATCTTCCATTTTCTTGGACTTTCTCTTTCTTTTTATCTTTAAGTTTACTAGTTTTATAAGTTTAATATTATTTTGCCATCTTTATATGTATAGTTTAAACTGCTCTATTGCTCTGAATTACTGTTATAAACATTAATTTGTGTTTATTTTATCATACATTCTTTCACCACAAAATACTTTCTTAGATTTAACAACATTTATCCCCACTGCTCTACTGTATCTCCATATTCTAACCAATATTTTGTCCTCATCTTATCACGCCGTCTTTCATTTTCCATCTCACGGACCATGCATCCATTCTCAAGAGCTTCATCCACTCCATATGTTGTCTCCTTTGTCTCATCTGCCACAGCATGTGTCCCATCATCTCGATTCTTCTCCCTTTCATATCAAAGTTCATAGTAAACTTCGCCATTTGCTGCAATTCCGCTGTTGACATCTCCATAAGGGAGATCAACAAATTGACTCTCCTCTGCATTGTATCTTCACCGTTTTCTTCTAGAACCTTCTGGTGTTTAAAAATAAAATTGTCTCTGTCTGTAGCTTAAAAAAATTAATTCCCTGTCATAGTTTCCCTTCTTTCACCATCTTCACTGTAAATTCCATTTGTGTCCTCACGTCTTTAATTTGTTCAAATAGCTGCTCCATCTCTGTTTTCATCTGGCGCAGTCCATTAAGTATAATGTTTTGAATATTCTTGAGGATGTCTTGTTGTCCCATAATTGGAGGTATTATCTGGATTTCTTTCCAGCAGGTAGTGACCACAATAGTTATTCACAATAGTAGCTTGGGGCAGAAGGTTGACAGGAGGAAGGGCTTTTTCCAAGACTGTTTCTGGCTGCTTCACAGATTTAAATCCATCAGTAGTTTATAGTTTCATTATACTGCAGGAGCAAGTTTTATCGCCTCAATAGAAGCAAAGTTATCCCGACTAGATAAGTGGGATGGATAAATAAATAAAAAAATAAAAAAATAAATAAATAAATAAATAAATAAATAAATAAATAAAGAAAGAAAGAAAGAAAGAAAGAAAGAAAGAAAGAAAGAAAGAAAGAAAGTTGATTTTTCTCCCTCCCCCTTCCTCCTCCTTTCTTTCTGTTTCTCTCAGCCAAGCCTCATGGGGGGGGGAGGGAGTGTTCGCTTGTCTGGTCCGCTATAGGTCTAGTCACTTTCTCTGACAGATTACACCCAGTCACTTCGTTGTTTAGGTCCTTAACAGTTCCATATGTAAATCAAGCCACTTACTTCAAGTTTGGTCAAGTTTATTTTTCCAAAACCCTTCTGTACTTTTCCGCTCTCTGTCTTGGGACATTCACAGCTCTGTGCCAAAGATGGCGCCCACTCAGTTCTGCTTCCAGATTGCAACTTCAAAGAGAGGCCAGTCCAGGAATCTCCCGAGCCACCTCCCTTCTCAGTCAGATTCTGTTGCTTCAGACTTTCACTTCTCCTAGCAAAAGTCCTTTCCCTCCTAAGTTTGGAGGGGTTGAAACCGAGTGGTCTTGGTCAGTTTCACGAGCCTCCTGAAACCCAACCAATCTTGCTGTGATGAGACCTCCCGTCCCCTTTTTTTTCCAAGTCAATATTCAATAAACAAATCACAGCCATGCTTACTGGAGCAGCTAAAAACAGTGTCAACCCAAAACAGTGTTGAATTTATGTTTCAAAGTAAAAACTAGAGTAAAACCTCCTCTGGTCATCTTGTATAATTACCATAAGTGGCAATAACTACAAACACCAAAAATAGCAAGTTATGTAATGCATTACTTTGCATTAATTAGAACACACTACTTTTTGTAATAAAATGAGTACTGAAATGGCTTCTTTTTTAGAGTGACTATAGTCAAACTGAGAAACTCTCTGCTCTGCAGGTAGTCAAGCTGGCATGCGCTTTGACAATATTTTACTACAGGCTAAGCCTTTCTCGTTCAGGCAGGCATTTGTTTTATGAGATGTGTTAAGCTTTATCTAATGTCTTTAATTTATCTGTTGCTCCTGTTCTGTTACCGTCACTGTTTTGGAATTGTACCATCTCTGATTATTGGATTTAACTACCATTAGCTATACTGAGTTATAAAGGCTCACAATCAGCCTACATGTGTATACTTGTATTTATGAATCAATAAACAATGTTAGCCTGCATGCTCTTCAGGTCAACTGTACACTTTATGGAGGAACCTGCCATGTCAGGCATTGGTTCACTTAGCCAAGTACTGCTTGTGCTGAGTGGTGGAGGTTCTCTAGGATTCTGGACAGCAGCGTTACTCCAACCCTCAGTAGGAATGCTAGCAATTGAATCTGGGATCATTAGCATGCAAACCATGTGTTCTGCCACAGAGCTGTTCCTGTTCAGCCAGTTATGGTCCAACTTTCAGGGAGCTGCAAGGACGCACTGTAATCTGCAGCCACCCATTCTGGAACCCAATCCTTCCACACTGCTGAAATATGGGAACTACAGGTTTTCCAGCCATCAAAATAATGCAGCAGCATTATTATTATCCCTATTATTTCAGGGATTCACATGTAATCTAAAGAGAACCAACTTCCTACAGTTCCATCAAACAACCATTGCAAAATTGTCTGAAGTATTCATCTCTTATTGGTATTAGGGACTGCCATACTGCAAACTGTACTTGCGGGATTAAGACCTTTGGTTGTGTAGATATATATTTGGAGGGGTCAGGGGGAGAACTAAAAACAGCTGATTGAATTCCACACAAAGTCTGCAAAAACTCAAAAGAGTCAAGAAATCTGTCTGCAGAATCACTAGTCCAAGATGAGAAAGTAGATCATTGTCAGGATTTAAACTATGAATCATGCTGATAGAGTCATTTTCGATGTGGAGAAGACTAGAGAAGAGGCAGGCACAATCGTTATAGTAATAATGTTAACAGTGCAGATTACAGTGGTGTCTCAACTTATAAACTTAATTGGTTCCAGAACTCTGGTCGTAACTCGAAATGGTCCTAAATCGAAGCACCATTTCTCATAGGAATGTATTGAAATGCAATTAATCCATTCCAGCCAAAGAAAAAAAATCACAAAAAACGCCCACAAAACACTGCAAGACCCATCGGAAATGCGATTAATCCATTCCAGCCGAAGGAAAAAAAGAAAAGCAAAGCAAACAAACCATGCAAGACCCTTCAAAAATGCAAAAAAAAAAAAAAAAAAAGGAAAGCAAAACGCAAACAGACACTGCAAGATCCATCGGAAACCGGGGGGGGGGGGGGGAACCAAAAAACAAACAAACCCTGCAAGACATATTGGAAATGGGGGAAAAGAAAACCAAAAAGCAAACAAATCCTGCAAGACCCATTGGAAACGCGAAACCCCCCCAAAAAACAAACAAACCCTGCAAGACCCATCACAGCACAGAAACATAATCCCCCCGGCCCAAAACCACGCTACAAAACCCACCCAGAACAGTTTTTAAAAAGCAGAAAGCAGCACCTTACCTTACCATGCAGTCCAAAGCTTCCTCCAATCATACACTCTCTAACCGTTGGGGCGAAAGAGCTACAAAGAAGCAGCCTCTTCGCCACCAACTGTTAGCAATTAGAATTCCCTGCCTTTTTTGATCGTAACTTGAAACTCCGGTCGCAAGTCGAAGCAAAATTTTGTGGCTGGAGCTGGTTGTAATTCGAAATGGTCGCATGTCGGGACGTTTTTTAAGTCGAGCCACCACTGTATTATTATGAATCATTGTGCCCAATCCCTGTCAAGAAGGCAAAGTGGGGGACTGAACTCCTAAGCTCTGGCTCCTCAGCCTGATACCCACACCACTGAGCGAACCACAGAAGATATTTGTGAATACAGGGAATTCAAGAGAGAAATGCAGTAACCCACTGAGAAACGTTTGAGAAACTTTGTGGAGAATATCTGAGAGGCTTAATTTGTATCTTGTTTCTCTTCTGGCAATGCTAATTACTGAGAAACTCTCCATATTTCAATACAACACATGAGATCTATCACATCAGGAAAATACTCATTCTCTTGTCATCTTCCAGTTGGAAAATGTACACACCAGTACCAATAACTATCAGAAACATGCAAACTGCTTCTTTACATTCAATAGGGAACAACCACATGTTAAGCAATTGAGGGGCCCACCAGCTAAGTTGTAGCTGTGTACCATTTCTCATGGTACTAAAACGTTTGAAATTGGGACATGCAAATAAAAGAACTGTAAAGGGGCCACATAATACAGTGGTGCCCCGTTCCAGGATTAACGTCGCTATACGAAAACATCGCTGAACGGAATAAAAAAAACCCATAGGAACGAATTAAACCCTGTTTAATTCGTTCCTAGGGGGCAAAAACTCACCGTTCAGCGAAGATCTTCCATAGGGCTGCCATTTTCGCTGCCTCGGTAAGTGAGGCACCAAACGGGCAGCCATTTTGGAACCGCCGATCAGCTGGGCGGTGTGCTCTTGGGGAGGAGTGCGGGGACCTCCTCCACCCTCCTTCCCAAGAGCCGGCCGGCCTTTCCCCCCAGCTGGGCAGTGGGCTCAAGCGGCAGCGGCTGCAGGGTGGGCGGGGTGTCTGGAAGCCTTTGGGACACCCCCCCACCCTGCAGCCGCCGCGGCTTGAAGCCGCCCACCCCAGCCATTCTCGGACTTCCAGGCATCCGAGAACGGCTGGGGTAGGTGACGCGGGGTGGCTGCCGGCGGCGGGGCCAGCACATCCGAGCGGCGGTGGAGAAGCCTTCCCCCGAGGCCTCTTGGAAGCGCTGGCCGGGAAAATGCCAGCCAGCGCGTCCGAGCGCCGGTGGCGGAGCCTTCCCCCTCCTCCCGGCTCTGGACGATCCACCCCTCACCCTCATCTCCGCCGCCGCCACTGGGTTTCAGAAGCCCCTTCCGAAACCTAGCATCGGCAGCGGAGAAAGGGGTGAGGGGTTGAGAGGAGGGCAAGGCTCGGGGAATACCCGAGCCTTGTCCTTCTCGACACACCCCTCACCCTCATCTCCGCCGCTGACGCTGGGCTTGGACGCGGCTTCCAAAGCCCAGCAGCGGGGTCGGAGAAGGGGGTGAGGGGTTGGGAGGAGGGCGGCCGTGATCCGCGTTGCGGTCAGCTACCCCAACCATGGACGGACTCCAGAGAGTCTGTCCATGGATGGGGAAGCCGGCCGGGGGGTGGATCCAAGCCCTGGATGCCTGAAAGGTATCCGGACCCCTCCCTGTTACATACAGCACTGATGTTACCTGTCTGTCATGGGTTTGGAGGGAAAGTTCCATCCTATGGGGAGTGGAAGGCGGGACATCAGGAGGAGGGGCTGTACTGTATATATATGTGGAGCGTGTGTGGTGATGAGATGCTGAGAGACGCTGGGATGTGACGAAGCAGCAGCTGGGAAGAAGAAGCTGTTGTGGGAGTCTGTGTGTCAGACAGGGTACTGCTGTGTGTCAGAGTACCAACCTGATAGGTTCAGGTGTCTGTTGGTTAGCCAGAACTGATAGGTTCAGGGTCTGTGCTCCAAGTTAAGGGTTCTGGGTGAACCAAACTGTGTGTATGAATGAATGAGAATAAGCCACGTTACTTTATCTTATTTACCTGATTGTTTATTTTTCCCTGTGTGTATTTAAAATAAACCTTATTCTTTTTATTGTTTGAAAAATCCATCCCTGGTCTGTGTGACTTCTTAAAGGGAATGGTTGGTGGCAGCTTAGTAACTGTGTGACATATCCCAGTAGGTCTGGGTTTGTCACATTGATTGGTGTCCAGCATGTGGGATACGACTGGTCCAGTTGTCCAGCGGTCCAGCAAAGCCTTGGCAAGTGTGCCCAGAGCAAGGGGGGTCTAGTCAGGGACAGTCTGAGGCGCGTAGGTAATCTTCTAGGTGTACCTCACGGGGAGGTGCGCTAGTAGAAGAACGTGCCAACTGGGGAGACTTAGATTAAGGTGCTCTGAGGCAGCCTAGTTTTGGCGGGAAAAAGCTGAGGCAAAACTGCGTAGTAACAGTGATCTAGCCTGCCAGCTGAGAGGCCCAGCAGAGGGGGGGTAGGCTCTGACTCGATACTGTTGCAAGTTAGTGCTGAAGAACAGCAGCAATCTCTAGGGAGAGCTGGTTCTGAGGCAAAAAGGAAAAAAGTGGTCGTTTTATTTTGAGGCTTGACTTTTTAAAGCAGCCTGTTCTGAGGGGGGATTATGCCCTTGACTCGAAGCCAGATGGCAGAAATGAGTGATGTGAAAGACCCCCAGATTGACCAAGGTTCTGAGGATGAATTTGGCTCAGTGCAGGGTGACAGCACAGGAGAGCAGGACCCAGAACTCAGAAAAATACTCCTAGCCCAACAGCATGAACTGAGGGTGAGGGAAATGGAGGAAAGATTAGAGAGAGAAAGAAGGCAATTTGAAATAGAGAGATTGGAAAGAGAAGAAAGATTAGAGAGGGAGAAAATGGCGTTTGAATTAAGAAAACTGGAACTGATGAACCAGAACAATAATAACAATAGGGATTCTGAGGGAGGCCAATTGTCTAAAGCTGACCTGAAGAAATTCCCTGTGTACCACAAGGGAGATTGTCCCGAGGTGTTCTTTTCCTTAGTGGAAAGAGCGTTTGTGGACTTCTCAGTGAGGGAAACTGAGAAGATGACCATCATGCGATCTTTAATCAGTGGTAGCCTGGCTGAGGTTTATGCCGAGATGCCTGAGGAACTGATGAAAGATTTTGCAGAGTTTAAAAAACTGGTGTTTGCCAGACATGGGATAAATGCAGAGCAGCTGAGACAAAGATTCAGGTCCCTCACCAAAAAACCAGAGCAGACTTTTACCCAAGTGGGGGCCCAATTGGTGAGGCTGCTTGAGAAATGGCTATCGCAGGAAGGGACAGAGACCTATGAGCAGCTTAAAGATTTGATAGCGCTGGAACAGTTCTATTCAGTCCTGCATGGGGAATTGAAATTCCAGGTGAGGGAAAGGAAACCGAAATCTGTGGCAGAAGCCGCGGAGGTCGCAGATTTTATTTCCCAAATAAGAAAGCCCTTGGGTGAGGGGAAATCTGTGGGTAAACCCAAAGAAACCTACAGCAAGTACTCTCAGGGACCAGGGAAAAGCCAGCAAGGGGGAGGGGCCCATGGTGAAGGGAAGCCCTCAGACATGAAACCAAGACCTCAGATTTTGGAGGGAAAATCAAAACAAGATGAGAGAGAATCAAAATACACCAGAAAATGTTATTTCTGTCAGGGAAAGGGTCATCTAATCTCAGAGTGTGAGAAATTAAAGCAGCTAAAAGGAATGGTGCCTCAGAATTCTAGTGGGACCAAGCCAAAAGCTGTGTTCTGTGTCCAGAAAGAGCAGGGCTCAGTCTCACTGAGGGAGCCTGTTGCCATGGCTACTCAGTCTGGAACAGCTACCGCTGCTGATCAGGCTGAGGAAAATGGTCCTCTTATAGAGGTAAAGCGCTGCTTGCTGATAAAAACAGATTCTCAGTTGTTTGAGACAGCTGGGGTGGACGTAGGAATACTTGACCGTCAGTATAGGGGGCTGCGGGACACTTGTTCCCAGGTAACCCTGTGCCATCCAGATATTATTCCTAGGGAGTTTATAATCCCAAATGAGAGCATGAAGGTGGCAGGGATTGAGGGGCAGGTAATCTCTCTGCCAGTAGCAGAGGTACCTGTCAACTTTCAAGGCTGGAGGGGAGTTTGGAGGCTAGCGATTTCATCGACTCTGCCAGCAGCCGTGCTCGTGGGAAATGACCTGGCTGAACATGTGAAACGGGTGCTAGTGATTACACGCTCACAAGCCACCACGGGGACAGTTCAGGGGGGTAATGATGAGCCAGAGACGGAAGCAGAGGGGAGTTCAGAAGCTGTGGTGGAAACCTTAACCACAGACAGCAGATTTGGACAGGAGCAAAAGGCAGACGCCACTCTCCAAAAGTGTTTTGAACAGGTGACTGACGCCCAGCTAACACCTGAAACCCCAGTGAGATTTCTGGAGAAAAAGGGGATTTTATATAGAGAGACCCTGAGGAATATCTCAAAAGGGGGAGATGGGATCAGAAGTCAGCTGGTGGTACCTGAAAAGTATCGCCCCATGATCTTACAAAGGGGTCACTCTGACATGTTTGCTGCACACTTAGGGGTGAAAGGGCCCCTTGATTTGATCAAACAAGATTGGGAGCAGATCACCCAGGATGACCCACAAGACGTTGTGACATACATAGACACCTTAATGAATGACCTAAGGAGAAATCTAGAGCTGGCAGCAGAAAACCTGCAAGCTCAGAAGGTCAGACAGAAAACATGGTATGACCACAAAGCTAGAGAGAGGCACTTTGAGCCAGGGGGGGAAGTGCTTTGGCTTAGGCCCTGCAGAGAGAATAAACTGCAGCTCAAATGGGCAGGACCATATAGGGTCATTTCCAAGATGTCAGACCTGAACTACCTAATAGAGCAGGAGGAGAACCAAGCAAGGAGGGTGGTTCATGTGAATGCCCTAAAACCCTACTACCGAGGGGAACAGAGGGTTTTATTCGCGATAAAAGCAGCTGAGAGTGAGGAAGCTGAATTACCCTTCTGGGAGGGTAGAGGGGAAGTAAAATACAACCCAGAGGAGGTAAAGATCAGTCCTGCACTCACCCAAGACCAGCAGCAAGAACTAAAAATGCTGCTTAGTAAATATCAACAGGTGTTTTCCAACAAGCCGGGGATAGTGAAGGGAGTGATGCATCGGATCCACACAGGGGATGCACCCCCGCAGGCAGTATCCCCATACCGAGTAACGGGACCCTATAGGGACAAGGTGCGGAAGGAGCTGGACGAGATGCTGAGGGAGAACATAATCGTCCCCTCTTCTAGTCCTTGGTCCTCTCCGATAGTCCTTGTGGACAAGCCTGATGGGAGCATTAGGTTTTGTGTCGATTACAGGAAATTAAACCGTGTAACCACTCCTGATGCCTACCCAATGCCCAGGCTAGACAACCTGATTGAAACCATAGGGGGTTGTCGGTTCATCTCATCATTGGACCTGGTAAAGGGATATTGGCAATTAAGGATTGATCCCAGGGATCAAGAAAAGACTGCCTTTTGCAGCCCTTTTGGTCTCTATGAGTTTCGAGTCCTGAGCTTTGGTCTCAGAAATGCACCAGCCACATTCCAAAGGCTGATGGACCAGACCTTGGCAGGGCTCAGTGACTTTACAGTGGCCTACATTGACGACATAGGGATCTTCAGTAATACCTGGGAAGATCACCTGATACACCTGGAGTTAGTGCTGCAGAGGTTAAGTGCAGCAGGGCTAACAGTAAAGGCCAGCAAGTGTCAGCTGGGTAGCCCAGAAATAAAATACTTGGGTCACATGGTAGGGGGAGGAATGATAAAACCCCTGGAGGCCAAAATAGAAGCTGTTCGTGATTGGCCTAGACCCAACACCAAGAAAAAAGTCAAATCATTTCTTGGGTTGGTGGGCTACTACAGAAAGTTCATCCCGAGGTTTAGCGAGATTGCGGCTCCGCTGACCGATCTGACGAGGAAGACGGCTGATGACCGCATCCCGTGGACCAGCGACTGTGAGGCGGCGTTCCAGAGGTTGAAGGAGGCGTTAATCAACTATCCAGTCCTGCGGGCTCCAGACTTCGACCGGGAGTTCATAATCTACACCGATGCGTCTAACAGCGGGGTAGGAGCAGTTCTGTGCCAGGAGGATGAGAATGGTGACCAGCATCCAGTGTCCTACCTGAGTAGGAAACTTCAAAAAGGTGAGAGACATTTGGCAACCGTGGAGAAGGAGTGTTTGGCCATAGTCTACGCGATCCAGAAGGCCAAGCCTTACATCTGGGGAAGACATTTTATTCTGTGTACTGACCATTCACCATTGCAATGGTTAAAGACAATGAAAACCCACAATAGCAAACTTATGAGGTGGGCTTTAAACCTACAGGACTATGACTTTGAAGTGAAGGTGGTCAGAGGGTCAGTGAACTGTGTTGCTGACGCCTTATCAAGAAGACCTGAAGAATGAAGACGGCGAAAGAAACATGGACTATGTGTATATAATGATGACAAAAAGTTAAAATGTACCTGTGTTTTTGAACATGGTTTGTATGAATAAAGGTAAATTGATGTAATGTAGATGGTAAATGTTTAAATGCCTATTTGCTATGGTTTAACTTAGAATGTAAGTATAAGTAAGTATGATATGGTATGTATAACTGTTGTTGTGTATTTTACCTAGGTTGTTTTTTGGTGAAAAGCACCTTAGCTTTCCCCCTACAAAACAACTTATAAAGAGGGGAGGTGTTACATACAGCACTGATGTTACCTGTCTGTCATGGGTTTGGAGGGAAAGTTCCATCCTATGGGGAGTGGAAGGCGGGACATCAGGAGGAGGGGCTGTACTGTATATATATGTGGAGCGTGTGTGGTGATGAGATGCTGAGAGACGCTGGGATGTGACGAAGCAGCAGCTGGGAAGAAGAAGCTGTTGTGGGAGTCTGTGTGTCAGACAGGGTACTGCTGTGTGTCAGAGTACCAACCTGATAGGTTCAGGTGTCTGTTGGTTAGCCAGAACTGATAGGTTCAGGGTCTGTGCTTCAAGTTAAGGGTTCTGGGTGAACCAAACTGTGTGTATGAATGAATGAGAATAAGCCACGTTACTTTATCTTATTTACCTGATTGTTTATTTTTCCCTGTGTGTATTTAAAATAAACCTTATTCTTTTTATTGTTTGAAAAATCCATCCCTGGTCTGTGTGACTTCTTAAAGGGAATGGTTGGTGGCAGCTTAGTAACTGTGTGACATATCCCAGTAGGTCTGGGTTTGTCACACTCCCATCCTGCTGCCGCCGCTTGGATCAGTCCCTCCCTGGCGAGGGTAGGGATCCCGGCCGCGGGGGCAGGGTGGGAGGATCTGGATGCCTTTCAGGCATCCGCAGGGGAATCCCGGGGTTGGCCTCGGAAGGACCCTTCGGAAGGGTCCTTCCGAGGCTACTGCCTGCATTTCCCCCCAGCTGAGCGGGGGGAGTGGTCCTTTGAAGGCTCCCGCCGCTCAGCTGCGGGAAAATGATGCCTATGGGGAAAAACCGCAAAGCGATTTTTCCCCATAGGCAAAATCGTAATGTGATCCGAAAAGCGATGGCAAAAAAGCCATCGCTATACGGATCCATTGTTAAACGGGGCACTCGTTAAACGAGGCACCACTGTACAATGTATTTTTGATTAATACATATTACAGATCCATATTATTCCTACATTACTGTAATATATAAATGGATGACATATCTTTTTGGAAACATAACATATATAAATATGTAAAAAACAAAATGATTTTTTTAAAAGTTGTGGGTTTTTAACCCATGTGCAATTTCTTTGTCCAACACATTATATTAATTGTCTGAATAAAGACAAGATCATCATGACGTAATAGAATACTCCTGAAAAGGCTTCCATGGGCAGAAGTTTGTTTATAATCCAGAGAACTTTAGACACGTGAATATAGGGCTAGATGGGTTCCAAAAACTACAGCTGATTAAAGAAGATCCATAAAGCTCACTGAAGATCTAAAGGCTTATAAAAATGCCAGAAATTATTGCTACTATTTTACAGGCTCCCAACACCCATTGGTAGTCCAAAGGGAAAAAAATTACAAGCTAAAGATAGTAAATCAAAGAACATAATAAACATGTACAATATATTGTGCAAGAACACTGCTCTGTCTCTAGTTATTGCTATGCTGTACACACAATAATATCTCAAGAGCATCTATATAGGAAGTGCTGGATAACTTGGTGGTTTAGGCATCTGGCTGCAGAGCCGGAAATTGGGAATTCAGTTCCGCACTTTGCTTCCTTGACAGGGGCTGGACTTTATGTTCTGTAGGGGCCCTTCCAGCTCCACAGTTTTAAGATGATGATGATTTCCTCAAGTCAGCCACTGCCTTCCCTCCCCCCACGTCATAACCATTCCTAGTGCAGGGAGTCTAGGTCCTAACAGAAGAGAACAGAGTTGTGTGTCTAGCCCTGGGTCACGTGATTTTGTCTTTTCAATTCAGTTTTCCCCCTGCTTTGAGGAAGACAGCCAACGAGACAATAGGTCAACACCATTTCTTTCTGTGTCCTCATTCACGCAGACATGACTAAATTGCTGAAGGCACTTCAACGGCTTCTTCTCTTTCCAAGAATAGGCAGGCCATCCCAGTCAGAGTATGTGTAAAAAATGAGAGGAAAAGATAAAAATAAAAAGGTCCACAAGCTGCTGAAATGTAAATCCAAGGCTTATTTTAAAACACAAACAGTCCTGGGAGTCAAAGCAGCTGTTTTCCCCCTAGGACACAAAAAGGAAGAGTCCTGCTTTGAAAAGCCACCTGTCAAATGTTCCTCATACGCAGCATTTATGTGTGTTGAGGCAACATATGAGTCCCCATTTTTCAAGATGTACTCAGTAGTACTCAGCAATGCTCTGTTTGACACTTACTGCACAGTATACTATGCTTCTCTGCATCTCTGCCATCTGCCTCTGGATATAAAACTACTGCATGCAACTATTTGGAGTGTCCACCCCATCAGATTCCCAATGCAAGGGACGTAAAAATTTAGGGCAGTTTCAATTGCAGCCTTTTTTCTGTCTGCATTAACTCTTCCAGCCTATTGCCATTGTGAGTGTTCATTTAGTCAAACAGACATTTCACACCCGTAACTATGCCAACTACCAAAAAATGCAATCTGTCTTTCCTCTTGCTCTGTTTAGTGTTTCCATCTGCAGAGAATAAACTCAAAAGCACCTCACCGTCTTAGAGAAAAGCATGCAGAACTGAGGACCATCAGCATGTGGAGCAACAGTAAGATCCCATCTTTGGAATGCATAATAGAGTGGCTCCTATTTTCCAACTGGCAAAATTATGTACATGAAGGTGCAGCAGTTCCGTTGCTAACACTAGCTATGCTTTTGACAAAACAAAAGTGTTTATACTTATAAAGGCCACGACAAATCAGCGTAATACCACCATATGTCCTAATAATATATTAATTGTTCTTTAGGCAAGTGTAGGTTTTACAAAAGGGTAAAGCAATTCTTTCCAAAGTTTACCTTTTTTATTAAAATTTCATTTTATCACATCTCATTTTGTGCCTTACAGGTTTCAAAATATTTCCAATAAGGCACACTCTTTTTCTAATAAGGGTGTGCATTAAATTACAACAGAACATGTTTTACATTGCTTAAGTCCGATTTAAATTTGTTTTCTTCAGTATATCATGCCCAGAGATCTCTGAATATAGGCTGAGATAGAAATATATGCCTATAAATCTGTCTGTCTTTCAAAAAGCAGTTGACATGTTGCAAAGATCAGGTACAGTGGTGCCTCGCTAGACGATGATAATTTGTTCCACTGAAATCGCTGTTTAGCGAAAGCATCGTCTAGCAAAAAGTATTTCCCTATTGAAATGCATTGAAACCTGTTTAATGTGTTCCAATGGGGAAGAATCGTCGTTGTCTAGCGAAGATCAGCCATAGGAAACCCGCTTTGCGAACTGCCAATCAGCTGTTTAAATAGCTGTCTTGCGAAGCTTAGGTCCTGAAAACACCCATTTTGCAAGCGCGGAGGGAGCTGTCAAAATCGCTGTCTAACAAAAATTGGTTTGCTAAGCAGGGACCAAACATTGTCCAGTGAAATTCCCCCATAGGAATCAGTTTTGCGATTCGCTCTAGCGATCACAAAAAGTCAATGTCTAGCGAAAAAACTGTCATGCGGGGTAACTGTCTAGCGAGGCACCACTGTATATAGTAATATTTCCTAAAAAGACAGAATTTCTAAGATGTTTTGTATGTGCATCAGACAAAACATTAAATTGGTGGCTTAGGTCTTTGGCTGTGGAGCCAGAGGTTGGGAGTTCAATTCCCCACTGTGCTTCCTTGACAGGGCCTGGACTCAATGATCCAAAGGATCCCTTCCAGCTCTGCAGCTCAGTGGTTATTATTAGAAATGGGGGGGGGGAGCAGAGGGCAGACAAAGCCTTCTGAGTGCAATGCAATGAATTGCAAAGGCCAAGCCAGCCAAGGGGATTCTGAGAACAACAGTCTAAAAATGTAACTTTGATTGATTTTACCCCTGGGGAGCAGGGTCTAAAAGTGCCATAAGAAGATGAAGAATGAAAATAGATTGTGATTTTAGTATAAAAAGACTAAGCGGCAAACATTCACATTAGCACAAGAATGAAAAGTTTCATTTCTAGGATAGTAGGGAATTCCAGAAAGAAAGAATTCTAAAATTAGCATTCAGTGTCAACTACTGAAGTAGGTTTATTTCACAAGAACATCCACTCGGATGGGTAGCGGGGGCTCTTCCCATTGAAATGTTTTCAATTGGGTACTTAAATGCTTTCATGTACAGCTGGCAAATTTTTCCATGTTGAACTTGACAAGAATGTTAAATTGCTCCTGGAGAAGGGACTCAGGAATGGAAGACTGTATTGTGAAGAACCCACTCTACCACGCAACAGGAAGACAGAAACTGGGGGCTGAATGGCGAATCAAGACATTTTTAAGTACATGTCTTTTGGGGCTCCGCATCAGATACCAAAATGTCTCAGGCCACCACTGATCATCCAGGTGCCTTGCAGGGATTCACACAGTTTGGCTGAGACTATCATTTCTGGATGAGTTTTCCTCTCTTCACCAGTAATCCACCCACACGTAGGAAGAGGTTTACAGTTCTTGACATGAGTTCTCATCATCTCCCAGTCCTCTGGAAACACGGTGGCACCTTGTGATGTGCTGACTCACTTGAAAGCAGTAAGCATCACTTCGCAGTTTTTAAGCACATGCTAGGCTACCATGAGAGAGTGACCGACAGTGCCTTAGGAGGGAAAGAATCAGATTCTCACCTCCTCATACCAAGTCTGGAAACATTCAGCATCTCCCTTTGTCACGTCCAAGTTCCTGCTTATTACGTAATTCTAAGCGGCTATGACAAACACGAAAATAACATAGCTCAGCATGAGATTCTGTTCTCCTCAGAGGCCAAGGCAGGTTCTGTAGTCGTTTCACCTCACACTTACAAATATCAACAGACGCAGCTGCTGGCTCAAGCACACAGACACAGAATTTTATCTCTCAACATGTGCATCTTTAGCATAGCCGAGATTACATAGATGTTGCTACAGTAGTAAAGATAAAGACCTCTTCTGGACCAATACCGCGTCAAAGTACTTATGCTCTCGCCCTCCTGGTTTCAGTCATCGGAATGTTCTCTCTCCAGGCAACACGAAAAGAAATCCAGAAATAGTAACTCCGATCGACCAACACCTAAAACAACCTGTGCTAAACGTCCTTGATGGCAATATCCTCTCTCTGTCGTATTTCCCTTCAGTACAAATATATGTTGTTGTTGTTGTTGAAGTTAAAAATGGAAAAGCCCTTTCACAAGGTTGTAAAAGAGGGGAAGAAGGAAAACAAAGCTTGAGAGGCCAGTTCCACCAGGCTTTGCCACTCCCTGTAGCCTATCCCGCAAGCATTCGCCTAGATGCAAAAACTCATAACATTAAGAACTTGCACCTTTCTTTCTTAGAACTGCAGAGCTGGAAAGGACCCTGTGGATCCCACAGTCCATCCCCTGTCAGGAAGGCACAGCGGGGAATCGAACGTTCTTGTGTCCCTTTTCCCACCCCTTCGCTTCTTCCTTTTCTGCCTTGTCTTTTTAGATAGACGGCAGAAGCTGCCTCATCTTTTCATTGATGTGTGAACAGCTCTGGAAGCCTTCCCAGCAGGCTAAAATGCTATTAACAAATATATCACCATATATCTATTTAACACTCAATAAAAAGAGAACGGGACGACCGAGGATGAGATGGCTGGACAGTGTCTGCGAAGCAACCAACATGAACCTGACACAACTCCGGGAGGCAGTAGAAGACAGGAGGGCCTGGCATGCTCTGGTCCATGGGGTCACGAAGAGTCGGACACGACTAAACGACTAAACACAAAAAGAGAAGGCATAAAGTAATGAAGCATACTTATGCTAGGAATGCTAAGTTGGATTTTAACCGTGCTGAACAGAGAGAGGCTTACATGAGAGTAAACATGAATAGAAGGGCACTGAAAGGTTGCATCTGGGCGCTTGTCCATCTGCCAGGATAACTTCTGAAAACCCCTCCGCCTCCACAGCAAAACTGGTCCAGAAGTGTTGTTCTCAACCAGATGGGGACAGCTTTTGGGAACTGCAGTTCAAGAACACCTGGTTTACCTAAGGTTGGGGAACCACTGCCCAGGGAGGGGATAGGAGAGGAGAAGATCAAGTGGAAGTCCCGCTGTCCAAGAGAAGTCCATTTAGGTGGCAGTGAATAGAACCTTTAATTAAGCATCCTCCTTAAAGAGGTTTGACATGTCACCCTGAAAGGGACCAACTGGCAGATCTGTATGAGTCAGGAACTATTTAAAACCAGACTTCTAGAACATAGGCCCAAGAAGGAAAGGCAATTTTCTTGAGCTCACAACAAGACAACAGTAAAAGAACCCCTTTTCCTGTGAGATGTAAAAGCCGCAGGCCCCTTTCAGAGCCTTCAGGAATGTCACCATCTGCTGTTGCACATCAAGATTCTACAGATCAGTAAGACTGCTGATTTCTTAACAAGAAATAAGACATTTCAAAAGAAAAAAGGTACAGCTTTGTTGTAGAATAGTCAGTAAGAAGTCCTCATACGGCCTTTACAATATTATCTCATAGGTCGTTTCGGGTGAGCACCAAGAATAGCTGGGGGGGGGCGGAATTAAAGTGTTAGAAACTGTGAAGGGAGAGGGGCGAGACTATCTGCAAGGGGGAAGTGTAGAATCTGGAACCATGGAAGACAGCTTTTTGACACAATTGCTCTGGGATAGGGGTTGTGAAAAGGAGGGTAAGATTTAAGGAACCCTCTTGAACCTTGAGGTTTCAAGGTCACGAAAAGACAGAATGCGGCCTTAATTTGTTGCGAAAAGCAGTGCTTCAGAAGGAATATTATTCCATGACTTTCTCCAAGCTTTTAATTGGCGATTTCTTTTGAAGCCCCTATCCCCTTAGGTTTTCACGAGGTTCTCGCTCTTCTTCTTTCTTCGCTGCCACCAGGTATTACTGCTTTAATACCATTTAATCATGGAGACATGTGTGTTTTTAAAACTTAAGTCATTTATTTGATCAGGGAAGTTAATATATGATTAATATTCAACAGGTAAATCACAGGCTGATAATCATTAGTATTTGAATCAAAACTGCTATAACTTTAAACCTCTTTTAACTCTGTATTCTATTCATCGTTCTCACAGATCTCTAACTCGCTTAGCTCACTTTTAAGTTTCACACAGTCTCTCTCTACCAGAATCTCTTTCAGGCTCCCTACACCAGCCTTTATATCCAGTCCCCTCCCCCACTGGCTCCGCCTTCCATCCACTCATTGGCTCCTTTTCCACTGTTCAGCTGTGATGGACAGGTGAGGGCAGGGCTGTTCGCTACACACACACACACATACACACACACCTTAAAAAGTTGTTTCATGGGGTAAAAACTATAGTGCTTTACCCTCATGAACAACGAGGAGCTTTACAGTAGTAAACCATCCACTACATAACATTGCAATCAAAACTTACCACCTTCGAACGTAAGTAATAACTAAACAACTGATATGCATGCTGTACATTATGTTTGTAATTCCGTTACTAGTTCAATTACATTCCTCACCACTCCAATCATCTGCACAGGTGCTTACCCAACAACAATACATAACACTTTTAATATTTACATGATTCTGTTCTCTAGTCTTCCTGTGTGAGATTTGATTCTTTACACTGGCAAGCCAAGCAACTTTCCCTATGCAAACTTTACACAAACAAAATCAGTCCCTCACCTGTGTCGGTAGAAGTGGATACTTTCAAAGGATGAACGTCTCAAAGAACAGAGGATTATTGGAAAGGGAATCAGTGTAGCCAAGGGGATTGTGAAATATAGTATATGCTGAGAAAATCAGGTGTAGGTTATAAGAAGCGTGCACTTTTCGAAAGAAAACACTCAAAATTAAATCAAGGTTTTCTAATATAAATCAACTTCATCAAATTGATTAAAATTAGCACTCAAAATCTACCCTGCTTGTAATTTAAAGTATTTCTTACCGCAGCACCCACTGTTCTGTTGTTGCTTCATACATGTGACAGAGCTGAAGTAACAGCAGAAAGAAAAGTGGTTGTCAGAGTGGGGAGAATGTAAATAAAAACCCAACAACTATATCCTTCTGCCCTCTGTTTTGTTACCATCTAATGTTTGAGAGACTGGCTTGGATGTGACAAATCACTGTTTGGGATTTCTGGATCATAGCCAAAATTAAAACTATTATAATGCCCTCCAATCTCTAGTAGAACAAGACCAAAAAGAAAAATATTCAAAAATTCTAACCCATGTGTGTGTGTGTGTGTGTGTGTGTGTGTGTGTGTGTGTGTGTGTGTGTGTGTGTGTGTGTGTGTGTGTGTGTGTGTGTGTGTGTGTGTGTGTGTGTGTGTGTGTTTTAAAAGCAGACTCATGAACAAAAATAGTACGCCTTCAATGTGTCTGAGATTAGATTCTCCACCAGCTGCTCAAAACCAAGTGACTGCAGTGGAAAGGTGCAAATATATACTGACCCCCAAAAGCATTGTTATGTTTCCACTCCAGGTGAATAAAAGATTGCTTGAAATCATAATTTAATTCAAATATTTGATATTTTTGCTTTAAATTGTCAAAAATATGATTTTAAAAAAAATTAAAATATCAGGTATGTAACAACTGAATAGGGTTTGTCTACTCTAACATCTTGTTCACAACGTGTCAAAGGAGAAGGACATGAGTGCAATAACCTCCTCTTCCTTATGCCGTCAAGAACTCTAACAGTATATACAGTACAATTAACCATACAGCCACTAATTAAGACAACTGGCCACCAATAGTCTTATCCTTCATGAATTTGTCTAATCCAATTTCAAAGACATTTAAATTGTCAGTGGCCTGGCACTACATCATTTCTACAGTCAGGTTATGTGTTGTACACAAAATCGTTTTGCTAGGATTTGTGCAATATTTGAAGTTTTGGGACTAAATTGTTTTTGTGCAATATGGCTTACAACTGAAAAATCAGTTTTTTCCACAACAAGACTACATATTGGGGTTTATAACAACACAGGCATAGTAAGCAGCTTTGCTGAGTTCTTTTATTCATTATTATGCAGTACAGTGTATGTAAAAGAATCTACACTTGACTTTTTGACTTTGCATTAAGTTTCACCATTACCAGAAATGTCTTTAAAATTGACTGCATTTAATAGGGATAATCAGTGAGAAGCTATAAACATGGGACCACATGATGCCATCTTTATAGACCAACTCTTCACACACAATGGCACTTTAATGAGTTGCCACCTTCCTAGAAAAGACAGATGCATAATTAAACAGATATATTTAGAAAGAACTTTCTGTTTTCTGCATTAATGAGAAACTAAAACAGACGTAGCACTGAAAAAAATTGGAACCAAACTCTGAGAGAAGCAAAGAAGTTTTTGGTTCTTATTGCCATTCGGTAAAAATTGAAAATGTTCTGAATTTAGTTTGGGAACAGTTTCCTGCAGCCGTGGCCTATTTGCTAGTATTTTTAGATTGTAATGGTGCCAAGTACATGAACACACTACCAATTTCACTGTCCTTGGGGGCTTCTTATTAAAATGTCATTTGAAGTTATTATTTGTTTATTTCATTTATATGAAACATTTCTATGAAAAAAAAAGGAACAATACAACTAATGAGAGTAAATTTCATACAGAAACAGATTTGAAACACAGTTTAAAACATGTTGAAGAACGTAGGGTACATTAACAGGGGTGTGAAGCTGCCTGTTGTTCTCCACCCTTGCAAAGAATACAGAAGGGGCCTCCCCACCAAATGTGGAACACATCTGGGCGTCCCTGCCCCCCCCAAGTAATGATGGCACCTGCCGACTGATCCTTCCACTCGAAAAGAGCCAACATGAGGTCAGATAGATTATATACTGATGCAGCCGCCACACTGCACTGAGGTGTGATTTCAGATTAAAAGCTTGGCTAAGCTGCACAGCCCCAGAGCACGAGCAGAAGGAGATACTGATAAACCACTTCTCCATTCTTTACAATAACTAAAACCCCTGGGAGAGTTGACATAAGTTGTACTGATGACACGTTGTTGTTGTTCTTCCTGTTATCAAATAGGAAAGTATCAGTCAGTTTCTGCCCATTTATCAGTCTGTCAGTTTCTAAGGCAATGGGCAATATCCTATTGCATAAGGTTACACTGGTGTAATTGGTATCTGGCGCTGAAAATAATTACTGTAACTTAAACAAGCTGAAAGCTTCCTACCTCCCCCCCTTCAGGTTCTGAAGAGGAGACATTAATAGTGAAAAATTGTGGCTGGATCACTACCACCGGGATCAGGACTGTTGTTGGTGGGCTTTTTTACAGTTAAAAGCTCCACCTGCACAACATACAGAGGCTCCCAAAGGCTTCCTCAAGGCAAAAGGGAGCCCTAGAAAGCCTTGGAACATGAAAAGGGCAAGGGGAGCTTTCAATGTTTAAAATAAATTATTTCCAGCACTAGGTATAGTTTATGCAGGTGCAACTTTACCCAACAGTTATTTTGCCCATTCAGACATAAAGTCCCATACAAAATCTCATTCAAGTCTGTACACATTTTTCCTCAACTCATGCATGTTGTACTTGTCATAGAATCATGACTGAGTCGGAAGGGCCCTATCATGCCATCAAGTCCAACCCCTTGCTCAATGCAGGAATCAAACTCAAACCAGATGGTTGTCCAATTTTTTCTTGAATGCCTCCAACACTGAAGTACTCACCAGCTCCCAAAGTAAGTGGTTCCATTATCATACTGTTCTAAGAGTTTATACGTTTCTCCTGATATTCCCACTAAATCTGGCTTCCTGTAGCTTGAGCCCATTGTTGCATGTCCTGCACTCTGGGATGATCAAGAACAGGCCCTGCCCTTCCTCTATATGGCTACGTTTCAAGTATTTGAGAAGTTATATCATATCTCCCCTTAGTTTTCTTTTTTAAAGGCTAAACATGCCCAGTTCTTTCAGACTTTCTTCATAGGGCTTGGTTTCCAGTCCTCTGATCATCCTTGTTGCCCTCCTCTGAACTTGTGTCAGTTTGTTGGCACCCTTCTTAAAGTGTGGTGTCTAGAATTAGACACAGTAGATTAGGCCTAACAAGTACTGAATAGGTAAGGGTAAAGGTTCCCCTTGACATTTAGTCCAGTCGTATCTGACTCTAGGGTGCGGTGCGCATCCCCATTTCCAAGCAGTAGAGCCAGCGTTTGTCCAAAGACAGTTTTCGTGGTCACATGGCCAGTGCGACTAGGGACAAGCGATGGGAGCTTACTCCGTCGCATGGATTCGAACTTACGACTGCTGGTCTTCTGACCTTGCAGCACAGAGGCTTCTGCGGTTTAACCCACAGCGCCACCACGTCCCTCTAAACATAGCTATTAGGAAACATAATGTTTCTGAATAGTCCTTCTTTAATAAGTACATTTTTCTAGGTACCTTTCTATTACATATGTATCTTTGCATCCAACTTTTCTTAATGCTAAGCCCCCTTTTGTAAATGATATATGAACAGAGAATGGTGTCTTGAAATTCAGAGAAGCGTGAAAGATAACTGGGTCCCAGTTAGTATGGGGCACTAATTGATTGAATGAAATTATCCTCGACCCCTTGTTTTGATTTTCAAATAGCACACAATTCCCAGAACAGCTTTGGCCGCAGCTAGAAAATCACGTAGGTTAACAGGTGCTGTTTTTATTAGTCAGTGAATTACTTTCTATCATTATAAAATTGAATGCAAGCAGTTTCCTATCAGAGCTGGAAAAGAAAATCACATTTAGTTGTTTAAAAGCAAAGCAAACAAAAGGTATCAAGCAGCTTCTTCAACTGTTACAGGACGGTACTTGAATCCTAACTATTTTGTTTGCTTAGAAGAAGATTCCAACAAATTTCAGTGGAACGTAATTCCGAGTGAGTGTACAACTCTAGATTTAACTCGACCCCATATTTGCTTTGAACAGATTACAGAACACACAACAGATATATTTTTAGTGGAAATCTGTAATTTTTCCCCTTAGCATTTTAAAGGGAAGAATAGTGTTTCAAGGCCACTGAGTAAAACTTCTAAAGGAGTGGTTCCAAACTTTGGAATTCCAAATGTTCTTGGACTACAACTCCCATAAATCCGGGCCAGCACAGTTAGTGGTGAAAAGGCTTCTGTGAGTTTTAGTCCAAGAACATGTGGGGAACCATGATCGGAAACTACTGGATTACAGCCTTGCAGTGGTAGTACTTACAATATAGTAATGAGATACAGCAGTGCCGAAAAACAAAGACTGTGCATACAAATACTTTTTCCAGTCTGTCAATTTGAGGTCTAGAACAATCAATAGTTCTACACAAGTACTTGTGTATATGAAACACAGAGAGAGAATCCACTTGACTGAGGACTGAGTTGAAAAACTAAACTAACTAAATAAGTCAAGTGGATCTGCTACAAGCAATGCTAGTATGGAAGCTTCTGAGTTTCCTGCCAGAATATATTATGTACATTAAATTATTACATTCCTTCCCCCCCCCCCAAGAATTCACATGGCTCTTCTCTCCCCTGCTGTATCTTAACAGCAACCTTGCAAGGTGGATTATTCTGAGAGCAGAACATTCGCCTAAGGTCATTCACTGAGCCTCATGATTAAGGCTGTGCTCACAATGGCAATAAGAACCACATTTGAGTGTCATTTAAACTGATTTAGAGTTTATCATTCACATGCCGCAAGGGTGAAGTTGATTCATATGGGCTGCAAAGTTCTTGTTTTTCAACTGGCCAGCAGGGGCTTTTTAAAATACCTCGCTTCTAAAATCGATTCAAATGAGTCAATTTCAGCAGTGTAGATGCCAAAACCATTTGAAATTAGCAGAAATACATCGTTTTCCATTCAGTGTATGTGAAGGTAGCCGTTAGTTTAAATACGATGTGACTTGAACCTGAGTTTTTACAAGTCTGGAAAGAAATTGATTCAAATTGCCAGTGTGACCACAGCCTAAGGGTTTTTTTTTTTAAAGCTCAGACTCCCATAGTCCTACAGTAAACCCTACACTATACCATCTGTCTTCAAACAATAATTACTGCACATTATGTCAATACAAATGAAGGAGCAAGTACAACATTCACGCCGAGGCTCCCTTGACTGGAGCGGCTCAGGACTTCATGGCCACCATGACAACCATGGGGCTGTCTCAATGTGTCATCAGCCCAACGCATGAGAAGGGCCATACCTTGGACCTGGTTTTCTCAACGGGACTGGAAGATGGTGGTTTGGATGTGGAGGGGTTGGTTGTGACCCCATTGTCATGGTCAGACCACTTCCTGGTCAAGTTTAGTCTATTAGCTTCTTCTTCCCTCTGCAAGGGTGGGGGATCTATTAAGATGATCCGCCCTCGGAGACTAATGGATCCAGATGGATTCCTGAATGCTCTGGGGGATTATCTGTCTGATATGGTTGGCGCTCCTGTCGAAGCTCAGGTCACCCTATGGAATAAGGAGATGACCCGGGCTGTTGACACGATTGCGCCTAAGCGCCCTCTCCCTGCTCGCCGAGCCCAGACAGCCCCTTGGTATACTTCTGAACTGCGGGCGATGAAGCGAGAGGGGAGACGGCTGGAGCGCAGGTGGAGGAAATCCCGCTGGGAGTCCGACCGAACACGACTTAGAGCCCATTATCGGGCCTATTTCGTGGCAATGCGGCTGGCGAAACGGCAATATTTCTCCAGCCGTATTGCTTCCTCAGAATGTCGCCCAGCCGAGCTGTTTCGGGTGGTCCAGGATCTTCTTCAACCGGGAAATCCGGTGGAGGCCCTGGACTGCTCATCAGCTCGCTGTGATGAGTTTGCCATCCATTTTGAGGAAAAAATCGCTCAGATTCGCAGTGGGTTGGACTCCACATTTACTGCAGAATCAGAGGATGTGTCCAGCGCACCGTGCTTTGGTCAGGTATTAATGGATGAGTTTCAATTATTGAGACCTGAGGATGTGGACAGGGTGCTTGGATCTGTCCATTCTACCACAACTCCGCTCGACCCTTGCCCATCCTGGCTAATTAGAAGATCAGCCAGGGGGGTTCGCACCTGGGTCCAGGAGGCCGTGAACGCCTCTTTGAGAGAGGGAGTGGTCCCTACCACCTTGAAAGAGGCGGTAATTCGACCACTCCTTAAAAAGCCAAACCTGGACCCAAGGCTGGTGGCTAACTACCGACCAGTAGCGAACCTCCCTTATTTGGGCAAAGTGTTGGAGCGGGTTGTGGCTGGGCAACTCCAGGCGCTGCTGGATGAAACGGATTTTCTGGATCCATTTCAATCGGGTTTCAGGCCGGGTTTTGGTACAGAGACTGCCTTGGTCGCCCTGTATGATGACCTTTGCCTGGAGAGAGACAGGGGGAGTGTGACCCTGTTGATACTCCTGGACCTCTCAGCGGCTTTCGACACCATCGACCATGGTGTCCTTCTGGATAGGCTGGCTGGGTTGGGAGTTGGGGGCACTGTTTTACGGTGGTTCCGCTCCTTCCTGGCTGACCGTGTCCAGAGGGTGGTGCTGGGGGACAGTTGCTCTGCCCCATGGCATTCATGTCATGGGGTTCCTCAGGGCTCGATACTGTCCCCCATGCTGTTTAACATCTACATGAAACCGCTGGGAGAGGTCATCAGGAGGTTTGGGCTGAGGAGTCAGCAATATGCTGACGACACTCAGCTCTACCTCTCGTTTTCCACCAATCCAGGTGAGGCGGTTTCTGTCCTGAACTCGTGTCTGGACCTGATAATGGACTGGATGAGGGTCAATAAATTGAAACTCAATCCAGACAAGACGGAAGTGCTGTTAGTGGGTGCTTCGCCAGACAGGCTGGAGGGCCATCTCCCTGCCCTGAATGGGGTTACACTCCCCCTAAGGGACAGGGTCCGCAGCTTGGGGGTGCTTCTGGACCCCAGTCTAACACTGGAAGCCCAGGTGGACTCGGTGGCCAGGGGCGCCTTCCTCCAGCTGCGGAAACTATACCAGCTACGGCCCTACCTGGACGAGCGGAGTCTCATGACAGTTACACATGCACTGGTAACATCCCGTATAGATTACTGCAATGCGCTTTACGTGGGGCTGCCTTTGAAGACGGTCCGGCGACTGCAACTGGTCCAGAATCGAGCGGCGCGGCTGGTGAGTGGTGTGGCCGCCAGGGAACATATCAAGCCGATTCTGTACAAGTTACATTGGCTACCAGTTGCTGCCCGGGCCCAATTCAAAGTGCTTGTTTTGACATATAAAGCCCTAAACGGCTTGGGCCCTGGATACCTGAAGGACCGCCTCCTTCCATATGAGCCTACCCGGCAGTTAAGATCTAGCCAGGGGGCCCTTTTGAAAGAGCCATCCCTCAAGGAGGTAAGAGGGATGGCTTGTAGACAAAGGGCCTTCTCGGCAGCTGCCCCCAGACTATGGAATGCCCTCCCGACTGAGATTCGTCTGGCGCCGACACTGATGACATTTCGGCGCCAGGTCAAAACCTTCCTGTTCCAGAAGGCTTTTAACTGAAATAATATTAACTGTGGGTCTGATGGCAATTTTATATATATTTTAATTGTATTTTAATTGTACATATCTTTATTGTATTTTAAATGCTGTAAGCCGCCCAGAGACCTTTGGGTAGTGTGGGCGGCATATAAATTAAATAAATAAATAAAAAAAAACTATTGACCTCAATCCAACTGTTAGCCCCAGTCAGAATAAATCCACTGAATCAATGGGAACTGGAAAAGGAAAACATATATACCGTGAAAAGGAATTGCTATAAATCAAAACTGACTTGATGGCAAAGAATTGTTATTAATATTGAATTTAGGCTACTGTTGAAAAGAAAAGATCCTGTGTATGTAAACTATCTATCCATCTTCTCTCAACATTTAATTGGGGATTTTTTTTCTGTTAAATTGCCCACATATAAAAGATTACAGCCTATGATTTTATGATACTTCATAAGTTTGTGTATTAAAATATACTGTAAGTTTAAACCATTAAGTTTACTCCAAATTATAATTTTTGCCCAATTTTTATATGTCCCAATTATTTCTAGGTCTTTTTCCCCCACACACTATCTGCCATACAAATTCCAGATGCCACTTTCATAATGTAAGAGATTATACTGTTATCATTTGTTTCGGTCAGCGTTTAGAAACACTGGTAGTAATAGCTACCACATTAACCAAGCATTTCAAGAATCCCGAATATGTCAGTGTTACTTGTTGCTCAGGAATATCAAGCAATTCAACGTTATTAATAAATATTTTATACATTCTTATTTTTTTTTAAGTATTTGCAGATTTTCTGTTTGCTTCAAAACTAAACCTCAGATATGTAGCACTCCTTTGCATTGCTAGCCTTAGTACGGTTAACTGCTGGATAGCTCAGTAGTTTAGGTAGAGCCAGAGGTTGGGGGTTCAATTCCCCATGGTGCCTCCTTGACAGGGGCTGGCCTCGGTGATCCATAGGGTCCCTTCCAGCTCTGCAGTTCTAAGATGATGACGAATAGGAGACAAGTATTTGTGGTTTTTTTTTTCTTTTCCCCCTATATTTTTTAACCAACCTCTAGCTGCACACTTTAAAAAGCAAGCCACACTCTAGGAAGTCTCATGTAAATGTTAACAGTACTGTTAACAAGGTGCATGGATCACAGCCTTGCTTCTGGCACATGGATGACCCGAGCGTCTTGCTATCAATACTAGTCCACATGGCTAGGGCTGGATGTAACTAAAGATTAAAGGAAAGGAAAGTGTATCTTTTGATAGCAGAGGAGTGGCAGAAGATGGTGAAAATCTGGTAAAAACTGACGTTAGCATAAATTATTCTGTACATATTGTAGTACAGGCAATCTGTGTTCTTTACTTATAAAGATATGTGACCATGTTGCCCAGAAACAACCAATCAATCAGGATCGGGTAACACTCCTACAGCAGGGGTCAGGGAACTTTTTTACCTTTTACTCCCCCCAAAATTTATATACGCCGACATTACCCCCTTGATTCGAAAGGAAGGAAATCACACATTATTTGAATTAAAAATATTATTGAATCTACACAGGCTGTAAGATGTACCAAATTTGATAAAGATGTGCACGATTTTTGCTGGAACACATTGCACTCCAGCCATGGGGTGGTATAGGGAGTAGTAAAGTGTCCAATGTTCCTAGCAAGTTGCATTAAATTTTTGCTAGCTCGCAGAGGATTTAATCATCATCAGTGGCTGCCAGAGTGGTGCTAGCAATGACATGCTTGCTAGAGACAGCCAACGCAGAATTGGGGGGGGGGGGGGGACACTTTCCCTACCACTTTAATCATTCGATGTGTGGTGTGCAAAAAGGAACAAACCAGGCTAAAGGTCATGACACACACAATGGTGCCACAGCCCAATATCAAAGGACCAGTGTGCTTTCTTTATCATCATCAATGGAAAAATCAGCTGTGGCCAGAGGATTGGAAAAAATCAGTCTACATTCCAATCCCAAAGAAGGGCAGTGCCAAAGAATGCTCCAACTGCCGTACAATACCACTCATTTCACACATTAGCAAGTTTATGCTCAAAATCCTACAAGGCAGGCTTCAGCAGTATCTGGACCAAGAACTCCCAGAAGTACAAGCTGAATTTTGAAGGGGCAGAAGAACTAGAGACCAAATTGCTAACATGCACTGGATTATGGAGAAAGCCAGAGAGTTCCAGAAAAACATCTACTTCTGCTTCATTGACTATGCAAAAGCATGGGCAGAAAGTGAGGAGGACTTAAAGAACCTCTTCATGAGGGTGAAAGAGGAGAATGCAAAAAATGGTCTGAAGCTCAACAGCAAAAATACTAAGATCATGGTCACTGGTCCCATCACCTGGCAAATAGAAGGGGAAGATATGGAGGCAGTGACAGTTTTTACTTTCTTGGGCTCCATGATCAGTGCAGGGGGTGACAGCAGCCACGAAATTCAAAGAGGCCTGCTTCTTGGAAGGAAAGCAATAATAAACCTAGACAGCACCTTAAAATGCCACCCTTCCCTCCCCAATTCAAGCTTTCTCTTTTGCTTGCATGTTCTTTTTCATAATTTTGAGTCAGTCTCAATCTCTTTCTCTCTCTCTCTCCCTCTCCCTCTCTCTCTCTCTCTCACACACACACACACACACACACACACACTCCCTCCCTCCCTTTTCTCCATACATTTTCTACATACATTTAAATAAGCTTGATGAAGCCCTAGGTCTCTTGCACCTTCCTTCCCTCCTTCCCTTGTTAACTTGATACTTTCCCTTTGCCTGCTTGCTTGCAGTATTTCCGGAGGAAGCAGTCATTCACAAGCCCCCGGATAAATTGATTGTCTGGGGCTATTCCACAGCTGTAACCAATCAAGCAGGCTTATCTCCGATCTCTGAAAGAAAGGAGGATTTACAAATGCCCTGCTGCAACTAAGTAAGTAACAGGGAGAGGTGGCTTACAATTTGAGGTTTGGCTGCAGATGGTGGGGGTGGGAAGGAGGGGTTAGCACTCTGCTCACTACCCCCAAGATTTTCAATTTTATCCCATTTGGGGTAATTTACACCTGTTCCCCGACCACTGTCCTACAGGACCACAAAGACATCATATTACCTTTTTATGATGTTTTGGTTTATCTGACATTATCCAGCCCTGGTTGTTTACTGCGCTGTTTATGGGTATTGTTCCATTAGTTAAGGTAGATTCCCTTTGATATTTAGTCCTGTCATGTCCAACTCTAGGGGGCGGTGCTCATCCCCATTTCCAAGCCATAGAGCCAGCATTTTGTCCGAAGACAGTTTCTGTGGTCACATAGCCAGCGCAACTAGACACGGGATGCTGTTACTTTCCCACCAAGGTGGTACCTATTTATCTACTTGTATTTGCATGCTTTTGAACTGCTAGGTTAGCAGACACTAAATAAAATCTGCAGTAATTCAAACACATCCACATGAAACTTGAACTAGAGCATAGCACAAACATTTTGGCTTAATTCATCCATGCCATCGGGTTAAAGAAGAGTCATGATCATTTAGAAGGTTGTCCAAACTGGCAAGATGTGGGATTAGCCAATAAATTAAAACTAGAAACAATTAGCTTTTTAAAAAAATAGTGTAAGAAGGGTCCACACAAGCCTCTGGATCACTGGTTTACTCATGTGTAAGTTTGCTGGTTGACTCATTAGTACATTTACCCAGTTTACACTTGCAAGTAAGGAGGCAGCAGTGGAGGGGGCAGGGCAAGCCAGTGGTGACGGTAATGGCATAAGGGAAAAATGTTGGGGTGAATGTTGGGGAGACAGAATGGAGGGAATCCCACCCTTTCCCCAGCTGGGGCTCTGCTGGGGCTCAGATGCCTTGCAGGGGCAGAGGGCCCATGGAGTTGGCATGGGCCCTTTCCCCTGCCTTTTCTCATAGCCATCATTCAGCCAACTGCAATGGCTTTCCCTTCTCCTCCCCTTTGTTAATTAAAGTAAGCAGCCTATCGAAAAAGCAATGCATCAATCTAGCATGGTATTAGTGCTGCATCAGTTTGAGAAGTATTTTTTAAGAAGAAGAAATAAGCAGAGAGGATTTCTCTATCCTCCCTTTTAATGCCACAACCCACCTATTATGTCACAGAGTTGACGCCACAGACAACACTCCCCACAACTCCATTCGGGGGCAAGCTAACTGCACAAACTATACAACATCCTAATTGGGACTGTGTTGCATTGTACCAAGAAGAATACGTGCCAAAGTGTTGTGCCAGAAAGGTGCGTAACAGCTCTTAAAGGGGCAGGATGAATGGATCTAAGTAGGAACATGTATGGACACAGCCAAACCAAACTGTACCAACAGCAATCCATATCATCTATATGACCATCTGGACAGGGTCTAAAACCTGAGGAGTATTCAATAATAATAGCAGGCTTGCAACACATCATTTGTATTGAATGTGCTTGAATGAGATGGCTGAACTACAAATCAGCCACTGAACCAACAGCCATTGCTCCAGTTTCAGAGGCTTCTGCAGCATTAAAAAAAGGAATGAATTTACAAACTTTCAAATACTAAGGGGAAAGGAAAAAGAAGCAACCTGTGTTAAACCATTTTAAAAATCTTTTTGAAATATGGTTAGATCAATACATGATTTACAGCCCATCCAGACAATCTGTTATCTTGAACTGATGTGGGCTGGAACTGTGGTCCTTTTCTGCATTGATCTGGAACTATTCACAGCAAGATTCCATATCTAAGTTACTGAATAACAATGAAGTTAGTTTTCCTTCAGTGTAATTCAAAACTGAGTTTCCACGCTGATAATACATCCCCTCAATTCATCTCCATTTCTATTTCCCCTCCCCTCCCCATTCTCTACTCTGTCTCTACCCCTTGTCTGTTTCCCTCCCTTGATGCTCCTTGATTCAATAGTGGAAGGTTCTATTCTGTGAAGAAAGGGTTGCTGTTTTCTTCCTAAAATGGAGGAAAATCTGCAGTGTGAAGGAGAGTTTAGGATCAATAGCTCTTGCTCTCTCTTTGGTAAAGCACTGTGTTATATCAGTCTTGTCAGTCATGAAGCAGAGGGTGAGAGGCAGGTGTGCTGGGAAGAAACCCCCACCCCAGCCCTTTACAGAGTCAGGCAGCGGCAGCTTTGCTGGTTGCTGAGGATAAACACTCCAAGCACATGACATCACAGATAAGGTCAGAGGAGTTCTATTTGTACATGCCTCCACAGGAGTTGTGCTTGTTTGGGAGGAAGGGACAGATGGAGAGAACAGACCTGCCAAAACCTAAGTTGCAATTAAAATAATAATAATAATAATTCCCAAGCAAGGTAAAATAACCCTAAAATGGAAGGGAAAGGGGAGAGATTGATTTGAGAATCCAGCAAAGTCATGTGGATCCGTTTAAATAATCCAAATCAATAAGAAATTGACCCTCCCCACCCTTTAAACAAGAGCTCATAGGTAATGTGGATAGTTTGTTAGTGTATGAGTTTTTTTACCATTGTTTCGCCGACTCAACAGATTTAAAAGAATGTACTGATGCTTCAGTAGAGCTTTAAAATGAACCCTGAATACCGCACAGCTTTAAAAACAAAACAAAACAAGTACCCAAGGCCAGCTTGGAACATAGCGAGAGCTTCTCAACAGCTTGGCATCAGTCTAGTTTAACAACAGCAGCTAAATGTGTTCAAATAAACTGGGTAGCTCAAAGAACTATCCAATCATTAGCAAAATATTGTCCCAATCTTCTCCCATGCCATTTTGAAATAGAAATACAAACAGGACCTAGAATCTTCGAGTGCACATAGATAACTGCAGATCCAAAAACAGGCCGCCTACTTTCACAGCAGGAACAGGTTGAGCAGCACACACTCCGTAATCCTTTACTAAAGGAACAGGGTGGGCAGCCAAGTTCTGCTTGTTACACAGAGGACTGTTGCTCTCAGCAGTGAAGGGTTAGATTTTGGCAAGAATTATTTGAGCTTTCTTTTTTGTTTGTTTGTTTCTTCTAATGGTGCTCATTAATCACAGGGGGCCTGCTAAAGACAAATCCAATACAGACTTGTTTACTCGGCTTATAGCTTCCAGCACCTAGAAAAGTTACTTTTTTGCACTCTTAACTCACAGAATCCCCCAACCAGTATGGCCAGTGAGGGATTTTACCGTTTCTTTAAAAGCTCCGATATCTTCATGGGAACAAGAGAAAGATTCTTAACAGAGGCTTAAGGGGGCTTTCCATGTTTGATGCTGTAGCCACAATAAACAGGACTGAGACAATTATTTTATCATTCTGTTTCTAAGCACATCTCCTCCAAGGAAAGGGTATCTGCATCCTACAAAGTCATATTTTGCTGCAAGGTTCCCCCTTGACATTTTCAGTCCAGTCGTGTCCGACTCTAGGGGGCGGTGCTCATCCTGTTTTTCAAGCAGTAGAGCCAGCGCTTGTCCAAAGACAGTTTCCGTTGCCACGTTGCCACTGTGACTAGGGAACGCCATTTTACCTTCCCACCGAGGTGGTACCTATTTATCTACTTGCATTTTTACATGCTTTCGAACTGCTAGGTTGGCGAGGAGCTGGGACAAAGCGACGGGAGCTCACTCCGTCGCATGGATTCGATCTTACGACTGCTGGTCTTCTGACCCTGCAGCACCCAAAGGCTTCTGCGGTTTAACCTGCAGCACCACCAAATGTTACAAAGAACTAGAGCTGCACGGTAGCCATGTTGCGACAGTTTGCTGAAAAGTTCTGCCACTTGCCATAGATCGTTTGTCCATCCTTTACAGACCGATGCCGGTATGTGAAGGCTCAAGTCAGAAGCAGAGATCTCGTTTGGGCGAAGGCCTGGAGAACACCAGGAAACCGAAAGGCAGAAAGCCTTTGCTTCTGTTGTATTCCTGTTGTCCTTTCCTTCAGAGGTCTGCTTGTTTTCCCAATACGTTATGTGCGTCCTTAATGATATTAATACCTGCCAGTTCTCCCTAATTTCATACAGTATTAAGTCTGGCTTTTCCCCTGTCCACCTGTCTGTGTCACCCACTCACTCTCACGCATACATACGTACACCCTTTTCAATCTTTTTATCATTTTCATCTGTCAAAGCTGTGCAGATGAATGTGACAATCCCTTGAGGTGCACATATGTACAAACAAATCAAGTTATTCCCTTCTCAAAATCTTAACCATCGGCAGGTGCTGAATTTGTAATTATTGCAACCCTTGAGGAGGGTGGTTTTTGGGGTGGTTTTTGTTTTTTGAGGGGGTTATAAACAAAGGAGATAAGCACAAAAAGTAGCATATGTAATGGGCACAAACACGGAGCAACAATAAAATTCCACCCTTAACCGTCTGTTTCCAGAAAGTCTTGATAATTTCCTCTTTCAATCACACCTGGAACTTTTTGGACTACTATTCCCAAAGTTTCCCCACCTGGAAACCTATGCTACCTGGGAAATTCTGGACGTTATTGTCCAGAAGTGATCTCCTGGTAGTCTATGTCACTGGTTCTTAACCTTTGTTACTCAGATGTTTTTGGACTGCAACTCCCAGAAGCCTTCACCATCAGCTCTTCTGGCTGAGGTTTCTGGGAGTTGCAGTTCAAAAACACCTGAGTAACAAAGGTTAAGAACCACTGGTCTATGTAGAGCAGACCCAGTATATCAATGAGATTTTGGTAAGTCAACAGATATATACAGTAAATCCCATTTATTTAATGGGTGTGCTCTTGTTGGGACTAACAACTGGATTTATCTCCTCCCTCACCATCAAAAGTAACTTTTCCAATTCCTGAGCTTCTGGATATTTCAGAGACTAACACATAACTGGGGCCAAAAATCTATTCATTTAATCTTTCTCCTCCCCCCTCATTTGGTTTCATAGATTGGCCTGTCAAAAGTTTGGAATGTATGAAGAGAGAAAAAATAAAAGCCCTGTAACAGACTTTCTTTGGGATGAAAGCTGGCTCGTGTTAGCTATTAAAAGAGAATATTCTCCCCACATGTCTCTTGTACAGACTACAAGGGCTAAGCCTGGTGGCAGGAAAGTGTTTGTGTGTATCACCCACCTCAACGAGGCTTGCAATAGTTTACTGTGGAACAAAAACAGCACAAAGGAAAAGATGGAACTCAGATGCTTATTCAATCATGCCTGTCAGGAGGCATGGGAAACTAAAGAAGAAGAAGCATCTAAAAGGACTTGAGAACTGCACTAGGAATACGGCAGCCAAGTAAAAGCACTCAGAAGCAAAAATACACAATAAACTATAGAGAAGTTTCCTTCAAGCCCTGTCAGTTGCTTGTCTGGAAATAAATAGCAAGGATGAGGACAAAGAGTCTCAGAAACACAAGGAGAAAGTATTTTTAAAAGGATGATTCATAATGATTGAGGGGCAATGCAGAAATATAATCCCTGTTCTTTCAGAAACACATTTTCTGTTCCCCAAAATATAGAATTACCTATTTTCTGTAAGTCTCTCTGTGTGCATGAGAATGCAAGTTTACATGAGAAGAGAAAGAGATAACAATAGATATTATTTGGATGTAGAAATCTATAACTAGTAGCTGAATTTTGTAATGACATCACATTTAAAATTTACCTTAAACTACTAAACTTTTAAAATATGCCTGTAAGCCAGCTATAACACTGCTAATACATTATTTGAACACATCATGATTTGTCAGGCTTTGGGCACTAAAATGTAACAAATCAAAGCAAAATCAAATGCCTTTTTCATTAAAAAATAGAATAAATTAGAAGCTAATCGATATATAATAAAAATCATGTGCTGTCAAGGCAATTCTAAGTTGTAAAAACACTTTCCAGGGTTTTCCAAGTAGACATAGTTTACCATTCCCTTCTTCTGGGGGTGCCCTGGGACCGAGCTGCTTGCTCAAGGCCACACAAACTGGCTCTACTACTGTAGTAGGAACCACAGTGGAGAATTGAACTCCCAACCTTTGACTCTGCAATCAGAACCCTAAACCACTGAACTATTCTGCCAGCTTAATAATCATGTCCTGTCAAGTCAACTGAAAGAGAATATTCAACCACAACTGCTTCTGAGATGAATCAAGATAGGATTGCCACCTCTCCCAGGTATGGCAGAAGTGCGCTAGTTGGCACAAAAAACTGTACACATGTGTAGACTTTATATTGATTGGTTTGTGTCCAAAGAAGCAGGAGGAGAGTTCCCCTTCTTTTCTACGTCACAAAGTCATAATGGCTTTCCGCGATACAAACCAATTTTTGAAAGCTTAGGTGAGCTTCCAGACTGGTATAAGAGTAAAGTAACTTACATTGACCTCTCAGCAATGTCACTTTGATATTATTATATAACAAACCTATCAGTCTACACAAAAGACTAAATGAGCACAAGTCTGACATAAATGGCAATGGTCTGAAACCAGTAGTAGAAAATTTCAGCCCCCCCCCCCAAGACACTCTATTGCTGGCATGGAAACAACCATTCTCTTCCATGGAGCTTGAAACAGCTGAATTATAGTGCAGTAGAATTTTTTAGTCTATTCATTTACCCTTCAAAAGAAAGTGCAACTACACTGGAAAATCAAATTGGAGCGATTCGGTTTTGCTGCAATATGATTCACAGCCTGTGTTACATTTGAAATTGCAGCCGGGGCTGTGGATTGATTCGGGAATTTACCATTCATACTGGACGGGATATGATTCGCATTCGACCCCCACAGCCCCTCCTTTTTTCATTCGTTCCTCTGGCCTCCTTTCTGTCAATCGTTCCTTCTTTGGAGGACCTCCCAACTCCACTGAATAGATCTGGGTGTATGTGGAAGAACTGCTGAGGAGAGTGAGAATTTGATCTGCATTCTGCAAAACAATACTTTGGTTTCAATCTACAGAAAGAGACAGTGGCCGGAATCATATCATTTAGTTATGCCATGCAGCAAATTGTTGCTAGGTGATAAGCTGCTAACCATAGAACTGCAGAGCTGGGAGAACATCTGGATCATCAAGTCCATTGCCATGTGTATTCTCTCTGTTGCATGCCAATCCTGAAAGTTGGTGCATTATGAGGGATAAAAAGGGGCAACCCATTCAGCACTGGCAATTCACTGCTGCAGGTTACACCACTACACTTATGATGGTATATCCTATCCACTAGGATTATGCCTCTAGAAATAAATTATCGTACTGCTTCTAAATTAACTGGCCATCTCTTTTTTCCTTCCATTAGAATGTACTCCAGAACTGTTGAAGGAATTAAGTCATCTCCCTCCAAAAGGTTTCAATTAAATGTCTTATAATCAAACATCCTAATTTCCACAATGATTATGATGATGATGATAATTAAATTAATATCTGTCATTAAGTGGCAACAGATAAATTGGCACCTTGGGATTTTTATGAAAAAAACTATTATCTCGTACACTAGGAATGGGGAGTTTCCTGCAATTTTGAGCAGCAAAAACAAAGAGTGGAGTCAATTAATGAAGAATTTGCACAAAGGAAGGCAGGAAACCCTTGTAAGCACACATCCACAAACTCTGAAACCTCGATTTGGAATGCATTTAGCCAATAAGACAAGTGTTAGAGACATTTCTAATGTAACTGCAGCAGCTTTGCAGATCTCTCTATTTTTTTGAACCAGTTAAAAAAATATACAAATTGCAAGCTTTCATGAGTAAATTTCACTTCTTCAGGCTGGTAAGTACCCCTTCATGGACAGTGCAGAAAAATTGCAGGTGAAAGTCTTAAAAATTCATGGCAGATGTCCCTGCTGAATTTGCTGGTATGAGGTGAAATCAGAGTTGGGTTGTAAAGTCAGCTGGGAATTGTGGTTTCCAGCATCCTTCTTTGTAAGCATGGTTGGAATGTTCCACCCCAAACTCCAAACAAAAAACATGCTAGTTACTCTTGTGACTGCATCCCCCAAATCCCAACATCTTATTGCTTGCTTTCAAAATTGAAAAAAATTCTAATTATAATATTTATTTATTTTCTTTTAAAATCAATACATCACCTAAGGAAGAGGGCACAGGCTAGATATGGAAGCAGATTTACAGTACAGTGGTGCCTCGCATAACGAGCACACCGTTTAACGACGAATTCGCATAGCGATCCTTTTTTTGGGATCGCTAATGCGATCACATACCGATGGTTCCAATGGGCAAAACTCGCATTGCAACGATCGGTAAGTGTTTCGCTTACCGATCTTCGCATTGTGATGTCGGGGAATCAGCTGTTCGGCGGTTCCAAAATGGCCGCCGGAACATCCAAAATGGCCACCTGCATTGTTTTTGCGCCCTGCCCTCACTTACCGAGGGCGCGAAAATGGTGGCGCTATGGGGAAACTTTGCACAACGGTGAGTTTTAGAGCCATAGGAACGCATTAAACTAAGTTTAATGCGTTTCTATGGCGTTTTCTGTTCCGTATAGCGATGTTTTCCCATAGCGATGGTTAATCCGGAACGGATTAACCATCGCTATGCGGGGCACCACTGTAATAGATTACAGCTATCCACGGCTTGAAAAATGCACTCGTCCACTTGTCTGTGACGAGTGAAAAATGCTGCTCGACGAGTCACAGCTCCCTCCCTGCCTGCCTCCTTCCCCTCTGACTCTCTCTCTCTCTAATCCTGCAGTCCTCCCCTCCCCCTCCCATTGCAAAAGGAAAACTGCCCTCTTCTCAGGAGAAGAGAATTTGAGCAGTACATAGAGATATAGCTCTGCAGGAGAATGTAGAGTAGTCCCATTCTGGAGAATATGGAGATTCTCTGCTCCCAGTTTCAACCCAGTGAGGACACATCCTGGGGTGGGAGGGAACCGTGGCTCCTTAAGAGGCCGGGCACTTTTGCTTTCAGTTTTATTTTTGCTGGACACATTCAAAAGAAAGGCATTCAAAAGACGAGCTTCATGACCCCACAGGCACGCAGGTAATAAAGCAACCCAAGTCTGAGGGTATAAATCAGTGATTCCCAGTTCCTAAAATTGCAAGGCTATAGTCCAGTCATGCTGATTGATGACTGTTTTGACTGACTAGTGAGACATTCTAAACATTTTTAAGCCCTGAAAATATCGTATAATTGTTTGGCTGCACAATATAGGTATTGTACAATCAGTTCGGTTACACATAGGACAGCATGATCTATTACAGTGGTATGTTTTGTGGCCACAGACCATTAATGGTGCATACAAGTTGAATTAAGTTAATATACAATGGAGCAATATTCAAGAAGCAACAACTGATAAGCCTCATTTATCTACAACATGCTGAATGATATAAAATCCATTTATTGGAACGGCTCTTCACAACACCATCTCAGTATGTTTTCACCTCTCTCCAAAGATTCATAGAGTCTCCCAACAGACATACAGGGCTGCAATACAACGTGCACCACAAAACTGTAAGTATTTTATACGGCAAAGGAATGCTAACATCTTGGTGAAAGAGACACTTCATGAAAAAAACACAAGGAAACAGTACTCACTCACAAAGAGATTTTACATTTCCATTTCATTTGAATGTACGGGGTACAACACAGTTGACATTTCAAAAAAGATGACATTTTTGGCACCATAAAGCCAATTATATTTAGGATGGGGTCCAAAGAAGAAAGCATGTATTCATGAAGAATGATCAGGGACAGGCGAAAAGGGGCACCCCTCAGTTGCAGACCTTGGAATAGTACTTTTAAAAGGCAGTTTCTTCATTGCAAGCACAACCAGAACAAGTCATTAGTAGACATGGACTATTCGTATTTGTGTCCCCAGGGATACAAATAAGACCCACGGCACCACAAGTGCTGCAGGGGCCCCATTCCCTCCCCCAGGGCCCACGAGATGGCCCACTCACCGGGCTCCTTCGTTGTCGTAGTCACACCAATCATAGCAGGATCCCTCCCAGCTTTCCCCACTTTTCCGTGCAGCTGACCATTTCGGCAAGGAAGCAGGATAGGGTGCCGATCAGGAGGCAGGGATCCTACTGCGATTGGCACAACAATGACAACAAAGGACCCAGCACTGCACAGAGACCAGTGAGGGGCTAGCCAATGCTGGGGAAGGTAACTGGGGCCCCGCAGCACCTGTGGTGCCATGGGTCATATTCGTATATTTGGACATACAAGCACAAATAGCCCAAGTCTAGCTTGTTAGCATGAACATATCAGGAAGGTGTGTTACATTTTCTGTTCATTTGCCATTGTTTGAGGAAACAGAGAGAAGTGTGACCACTTACCTTAACTATACAAGGTGGCTAGACAACTCTCTCTCTCTCTCTCTCATATTTTAAAACAAGGGGTCCACACTGCTCAGGGCAGTGCAGAAGCCTGTCTACTGCTGCGAACATTCAAAGCCACAGTATACTATAATTATATCATACAGTATTCTAGCCATTCCTGGCAGTATCTCTGGATGCTTCCTGGAGTGGCAAAACTATTGCATCGGACTCCGATCTATTGATACTGAATAAGGCAACCAGCAACAGACAAGACTCTGCACTGCTTGGGACACCATGAGATGATTGTTTTTGAAGAGTGGGGAGGGGCGGAGAAAAACACATCTGGCTATTTTGCACATTTAAGGTGAGCGGCAACAAAGCTAGTTCCCCACAAAACTAGTAATAATAAAACAAGTGTTTCTGGTGGTAAACTGGCAGTGCTGTTGCACTGAATAAGCAGCAAGAACCTCATGCTCCCTGTATGTTAACGTCATGACAGGCAATGAGTCACTTCCAGGTTCTGCTCCAAAGCCAGGCACAGGGGTTTTTACAGAGTTAGAATAATCCATCCCTTTTCATGATGAATTTAGGCTGACCTTGCTGACCGCTTCATAAGCAAAATCTGCCCAACAAGAAGCAAAAGGTAGGTGCCTACAAATCAGAGTGCATCTTGGGGTTTACGGAAGAAAAATAAAATCAGTTTTTAAAGCCCAAGTTGGGAGTCAGCGTTGCCCTTCAACAGAAAACAGGCAAAGAGGAGGGGAAATGAGGAGAAAGAAGCCTGAGGTTACAGCGTCAACACAGAAGAGTTTCAGGAAAATTAAAATTACCACAGAGGAATCCCTCACCAATAGTTTCCATTGTCCCTTCCAGCCGGTGTGTTGTTAATCCTATGAAGAGTCCTTGTTAGTTTCTCTCTAGGCAGGCAAGAGGTGGGCACAAGCTACTGTTCTGCGCACAGAGACACCTACGAGTAGCTCTCCACTTGGGGGGGGGGGTCACTTCTCCAAGCGTATAAATTCACTATGCAAGCCAAAGTGGCCCCTTTAGCTAAAAGCAAAACAAAATCTGAACAAAACCAATGGTGAGGAAGAAGGAAAATATAAGCACAAGTGATGTTTACCATTTGTGATGCACAATAAACAATGTACAGTATAGCAGTATTTTCTATTTTTGCATTCATACACACACACACACAGTCTTCACACACATAAAAATGGCAACTTATTACACCTCCATGTTTTCCACAGCCATTTGGTCAGGCACATACAGTAATAGCAAATGCTGGGATAGCACCTAAATAGGTGGAAATGCCAGAAAAGATTGACAGCCTTCTTTCTCTGTTTGCACAGACAGACCCTTCTCACAGAGAAACAGATGAATTAACCAATTGATGCTTTACTGCAGGCTCTCTACCATCATTTTCTTCTCCAAAGAAGCAGGGATGTTTGTGTTCAAGAGACTTGCATAGCTTGTGTGTGTGTGTGTGTGTGTGTGTGTGTGTGTGTGTGTGTGTGTGTGTGTGTGTGTGTGTGTGTGTGTGTGTGTGTGTGTGTGTGTGTGTGTGTGTGTTAGTGTTACACAGCACAGTCACTGCAAATGAGAATATTAGCACGGTGGTCCAGCCAGGCAAGGAGCCAAATCTTGCTGCTGCTCATCACTTGCACAATAAACCTTCTTTACTGTGTGTGAGTCCACAGCCCACAGCCTCACACTGTGCTATGGCTGTTTGTAAAAAGTATAGCTTTCAAAGTGATGAAGCCTGAGTTTGGGGCAATCTCTTTACTGGAACTAAAAAGGTACATGGAAGACAAGCATTTTTGTTCTCCAGAACTCTTCACCAGGGAAGCACAGTACAAAATTTGGGGTTAAGGCAAACCAGTCAAAAACTGGGCCATGGATAGTGCCACTGCCTCATGAAGGCAGAATGCCAACAAAGGAAAACTGAGTTTATTTTCCGCATGAGGCAGAGGTGACAGAGGCATCCATTTGTAGTTCCTGACACATCTGCAGGCCAATGGCTGGTTTCTCCCCGGCCTGTTCTGCCAACTGCCTACAGGTCTCCTTGCAGGCTTGTAGCAGAAAAGCACTGTGTCCGCCTTAGTCTTTACATGAGTAGAACAAAAGAGCAGGCGTTGCTAGTATGCCAGACTAAAAAGCCAAACTGGCCATCATATATAATGGACTGGAGGAGACGAAAGGCTCACTGAGGTTTATTCCCATGGAAAAATGTGTGCAAAAGCACGCACAAAAAAGTGTACAAGCTTTTGAGAATCTTATCTCTTCACCAGGCAAGATGTTAACAGTATTTGGGCAGTACCTTTTGCAGAACAAAATGCTGTGTTTATTTAACACTAGATACTCAGCTGAGTGCACTACACTCTGAAATGATAGCTTAGGTACCCTAACAAATAATGCAAAGAAAGCAATACAGACAGCAACTACATTATCTCTCCACTAAAATACAAGGAGCAACAAAAACAATCTTAGAACTGCAGAACTGGAAGGGGCCCTATGAATCGTTAAGCCGAGTCCTCGTCAAGAAAGCACAGTGCAGAATTGAACTCCCAACCTTTGGCTTTGCAGCCAGAGACCTAACCATTGATATATCCGGCAGTTCAAATTTCTCCTAAGACTTACGTGTTAAAATGACTGTTAGAATCATGTTCTAATTGCTTGATAAATACGTTTCAAGACTTTTTAAAAAAATTGTTCATATTGGTTATTTTATAGTTTATGAACAACAATGTTTGGAGCAATACAAGCAAGCAGAAGGTTTGAATCCCTCCACCAATATTTGACAAAATTAATCAATGTTCCCTTCAGTAACTCAAATTCCCCCTTCAATAAACACAAATATTCAATAGTAACAAATTTTAAAACACAAGTATGTAAAAAGCTGCCCATTATTTTAAAATAGTTACACATGTAGCTGTTTTCAGACTCCAATAAATATTATTTTTTACATTAAACACTGATATTGAGCATCTATAGTGTCCACTGCCTAAACTTTTAGCAAGCTGACGAAAGCAAGGACTCTAGATGAGGTTTTGAAAGAGAGGTCATTAGAAATGATAAACAGTCTCCAAGTCGGACGTGGGGAAACATACAGTGGTAAAGAGGTTCCTGGAATCCAACTAATACCATTTCCAGCCACCATAGCCAAGGTTCAGTGAAGATGGGCCACCATCTACATTTATTGACCTGAAGGTGGTGGGCATGGCTCCCCCCCCCATACCTTTTAATCACCACCCCATGAGGTCGGTCAGTCTGAGCACGACTGGCCCAAAGTCACCCCATGAATTCCAAGACTGAAGCTGCAACTATACACTATAGGAAAATGCTAAAGATTTGGGGCAGCCTGATTCGCTTGTTTTTTTTCACTGACCACGTGAAACAAAAACAAATGCAAATCAGCCTGGAGTCCCCCATCCCATCCATAATTTTTCCTTTCACTGCTGGGACTTCTAATTGTTTTTCCACGGCAGATCCACTTGCATTAATTCAAGCAAGGTGATTGCTTGAACTGATAAAGAGAAGTGTTTGCTGTGTTTGAGGCAATGGTACAACTGCTGGGGGGGGCGGGCGACAAATATATAGCCTGAGAAGGTCAGATCTTTGCAAATAATGCCATTTCTTTAAAAACAAACAAACAAAAACAGGCTGGTGCCACTATTGTCGTATTACATTAAAACAGCAGTTAGGAGACAATACACAACATTTAATTTCTGAACCCAAAGCAAACATCACACAACACAGAAGTTTGTTTGTTTGCCTGCCTGCCTGTCTGTCAGTCTAAATAAAGTGCCCACAAAACTCAGAGGAGCTCAAGCTGATGCGATATTTCTGTTTGTGCTTATGAATGTTTAATAGTTCTGATAAATGAGCTTATATCGGAAGGCATCTTTAGAAAGAGTTGAATTCATTCCCTACAAACAAAATCCATAGTTATTAGCAGCAGCAATTTGATGGGGCTGCTATTGATTTATGACAAACCCATTGCCACAGAAATATTTCATCCCAATTGCAGTACAGCCAGTAACATGAAATCAGGAAATTAAAATTTTAGATCTGAGAAGACAAACAAGAATGAGCAATTATTATGGCTACCAACAAAGTGGAAGGGAGAAAAATAACCATCTACAATGGGAGTACTGTATACTTCAATGGGAGGATACACGAACACACACACACACACCGCAATTACTTGGAGCCAGACCAGCCGCCCATAAACATTTTAGCATTTCACATTATTTATTCATAACTCAAACTACCTTCCATTAAATAGCAGCTTCTACTTTTAAAGTTAATGTTGGAGGGATCATGAAGTCTGGGGTGAGTTTTGCCCTAAGTGCAAAATGCCTGCATCCACACAGGACAACTTAAAACAACACTCTGTTTTATCCTGAAATAAGTTATAAATAGAGAAACATCTAGCAGCTTAGTATCTTGCAACTGACATATGTTTTCTGGAGATAGGAAGGAAAGGAAAACATTAACCGAATCTTAGATTACTTTATTCTCTCTGTGTTACTTTTATCATTACAGTGCTTATTAGGAAGGCATATTCCTCCCCCCCTAAGTGCCCTTGCTTTTAGTAAGAACGGTTCTTCTGTTTAAATGTTTTGCTGGGCTATCTTTATAGATTATGACACTGCAAAGGAAGATAATGGTGTTTATGCAGAACCTACAAAATGCCCATCATTATAGCAGGGGACAAGGGAGGTCATGTGTGCATGCATGTGCAAATGAAAAGATTCCTATGTTGCAAATATCCATCAAATAGAGATAAGGGTTGGGCAGATTTCAGCTGCCATCATCCCTCACTGCTGGCTGTGTCAACCAGGGCTAAAAGTAGCTGTAGTCCAGCAGCAACAAGAGGTCCACACCTTCCTCATCCTTGCCACAACGGGGTTGCACTTAATTGTCACTGTGCAATACACATTGACAAGAGCCAGGCAACTCAGACTCAGGGGCAGTGAGCAACTGTTATCCTCATCAGAACAGAATACCTATGTTAACAAGCTGCAAGCAAGGATGTTTAGCTAATTTGCTCCTCCCTGTGTGCCCCCAAAGGCTTCCAGGCTGCATATGATAATACGTCATACTCAAATCCAAAGGAATGAAGGCATCCATTAAGGAAAAGCTTAAGGGAAGCCTGGGAGTAGAGGCTAAACATTTGGGCTACCTCATCTTTGTATCTCAAACACAACCCCATCTATCTTGCTTCAGGGTCACAGTAAGCTTTGTCCTGTGCTCCCTTTACCAGAGAACTGGAAAATCCTTTACTGCATTGCATTGCATTGCACTGCAATACGTTGCACTGCATTGCATTGTATTTGGATGAGAATGCTCATAATCTCACAATGCTCAGGCTGGCTGTGGGATCTGCAGATGTAGTGTATCAACCTTCATACAACGATACACAGAGAGGGAAATCAGGCTGCACCTATTGCTTCCTTCACCCTGATCCTTGCAGCAGACGGGTGTTCTCAGTAGTGACTAGAATAACGAAACAAATAATGACTTTTCCGCACACAGTTGAACCAATTGCAGGGCAGACCGCCTTTTAATAAATCAGCTACAGTGAAAACAAATCTAACTAGAGGCCATAACACATCCCTTTGGTACCTAGGGAGTCTCTATGGCCACCTCTCTCTTTTATGCCCTTGGTGTTACATGCACTAAATCTGCCATACTGTACATTCAAAACAAGTTATGTTTATCTCAGACACAACCAACAGGAATACTCAGCTATCAAAGACGACAAGTCTATAAGCTTCTGGAGCAACTCTTTTCACCACGTACAGACAGCAGACCCGCCATCATGGAAAAAAAGAGCATAAATCAGGACTCTTCCTATAGACACAATCATAATAGCAGAAAATATAAAAGAAAACCCTGCCAAATCAGTCTGATGACCACATGATGGACTCTACTAATAAACATTATTTTAAGATGCTGTCAATGATTTTGTGAGGCTCTGAACACCAAACAGCCTCCACCAACCAGGCCAAGACCTCCAAATGTCTTGGACTACAACTCCACTTTTTTCCTCCTCACTGGCCATGCTGATTGGTAACTAATAGGAGTCATAGTTTAAAACACCAGGAAGTTTCCAAATACCGCTGGCACAGCAGAGCCAGGCTTAGTATACAGTTCTTCACCAGTAGAAAGCATACTACCCAACCACCCTAAAAAGTTATCACACTTGCCAACAGAGAGACATGTGCAATTGTACCCCCTAATCAATACAGAGGACTGAGTTACAAGAACAAAGAACACAGTTCAGAATACCCTGGGCTCTTATGCTCACATTAAAACAAATGCTACGCCCATTAATACATACTCTTAAAACACCCAGCAGCACAATGTCCTTTAGGAAACAAATGCCTAAAATAATACTTCTTATTTGTACTTGACCAGACCCTGGACGCACTACCAGGCACACACACACACACCCTAAACTTAGATGAGGGGCTTAAAAAGTGAGGGTCTTCTTCATCATGGAAGCACCTTCCAAGGAGGCTTGCCTGGCATCCACTCTGTTATCTTCCAGTGTTTTAGAGTTTCATACATTTATTTTCCAATGCATTTACATTTTGTATTACTTATTGCTGTCTTTAACCCATTTTGTTAACAACCAACCACAGAACTTTGTTATAGGGCAAGGAATGAATATAAAAAAGGATGTGGTGGCACTGCGGGTTAAACCGCAGAAGCCTCTGTGCTACAAGGTCAGAAGACCAGCATTGGAAGATCGAATCCACGCGACAGAGTGAGCTCCCATCGCTTGTCCCAGTTCCTGCCAACCTAGTTATTCGAAAGCATGTAAAAATGCGAGTCGGTAAATAGGTACCACCTTGGTGGGAAGGTAATGGCGTTCCGTGTCTAGTCACACGGGCCACATGACCACGGAAATTGTCTTTGGACAAACGCTGGCTCTACGGCTTGGAAACGGAGATGAGCACCGTGCCCTAGAGTCGGACGGGACTGGACTAAATGTCAAGGGGAACCTTTGCCTTTATCTATGAATATAAATCAATTCATATCTACCTGGGCCAAAGAGCAAACCTTCATTTAAAAAGAACATCCAGGCTTGGAATAAACTCTATAAGTGAATACTTTAACTTTCCTAGCTGTGGTGGAGAGCCTATTTTGGCATATGGAATAAATTAATCCAGGCAACTTGGAATTACTTGCCCACAGCCCAAAATGGGAAGCATGCATAAATAGATGCAGATATGCATAAAAACTCTACTCATCTTGTTCTTCCTTTCCACTTCATTCTTCCACCTACAAACGCGCGCGCGCACACACACGCGCGCACACGCGCACACGCGCACACGCGCACACGCGCACACACACACACACACACACACACACACACACACACACACACACACACACACACACACACTGTAAAACAGAAAGGGCAACTATGTCTATCCAGATGTCTTTGACCTAATCAGCCTAACCATTAAAGGATTATGAAACCTGCTGTTCAAAAAACATCTGGAGGGTGACAATTGCCCACTCCTGCGGTAAAGAAAGGCAATTTAGATTGGAGACATGAAATGGTAGATGGGGTGATGTGGCAGACCAGGCAGAATTTGTTATATTGAAGAGGGAAAACTGTGTGGGCCTACAGATGGGCCACACCAGCTACAAGTAATGGTCACTGCTACTCAACCACATCTGGAAGGCAGGGTGCTCCTTGCTCCTGTAAAAATGAAGTAGGGTACTGTAGATTCTTTGAAATAAGAGTGATTCCTTGTTTTTCCAAGAAATTTGCAAATCAAATGGTTGTCCCTTTAAAATAGAAGGATTAGTGAAAGTAAGCACTGAACTAGTTCACTTGTAATAAAATATGGTTCGTTTGTACAACTGAGTGCTCCCTCCTCTCAGACATAATCAGATTCAATTACTTACTTTTAACTGCTTGAATAAAATAGAACACTATAATTTGCCCCAAAGCTTAGAAGTAATGTGCTACGATTTAATCTGTAACACATTAATTTTTGATTAATGAGAACACAACAGCCTTTTTTTCAAAAACAGTAACAACCAGCAATCTTATTTTCATTTAATGAGTAATATTTACTGTCTCTCCTTGCTCGGGGGGGGGATACTTTTGTGAAGCCTTCTGAGATTTGGTGTCAGATTTGGTGCCCCCCAGATTTAGCAATTTTCAAACTTTTTTGGACTTTCCCCCCCTCCCATATAAAGAAGTAGTGAAACAAACACAGGAGCAAATTACTAAGAAAGTTCTGCAACAGTAACAGAAACGGGTTACTTTGGAGTGTTACATAACAATTACTTTCTAAAATCAACACTTTACATTCTAGCTTTTGCAAAACAAAAAGCAACTACAGTAATTGAATACAAGTGCTTAAGAGAGTTCGTAAGCCTGTAACACAATCCAAATTTTCCAAATTTGGTTTGACATACTGAGAATATTGTGCATGAACAGATCTTTAGGCCAGTAAAGCAACATTTAACATTACATGACCAAATTCGTTCCTCTCTTTTGCATGTACTTCCCCACCCCGTCTCCATTTGCCAGCAAATTCATAAGCAGTAGGCAGCAGCTTTTCTTGCCATTTGAACTCAAACAGAAGGATACTAATCTTAACTGTTGTTAATGGAAACAAGCAGACTTCAAACTATCATTTATGAACTTGGTTTGTTTCAAGTAAAAATAGCTGAGATTGCTTAGAAAGAAAAGCTCAAATTCCTCCTTCAACCTCAGCTTTAAAAAAAAAACCCCAAAGGCATCTGATTTCTTTATGGCTGCACTGAAGGAAACTGAGGTTGTTTGAGGCTGGGCAGGTTAATAGGATTCTCGCAGTGCTAAACATTTAGAGTGACTAGCTGTACTCAAATACAGTGGTGCCTCGCTTAGCGATCACTCTGTTGAGCGCTGAAATCGCTTTGCGATGGACTTTTGGCCATCGCTGGAGCGATCGCTTAGCGATGTCCCCTATGGCTAAAATTCGCTTTGCGATGATTGCGGGGAAGCAATCATGGCAAAGTGAACTTTTTTAAACAGCTGATCGGTGGTTCCAAAATGGCCGCCGCAAAAACAAAATGGCCACCGCTGTTTTGCCTCGCTTTAGAGGCACCCAAAATGGCCGCCGCTATGGAGGAATTTCGCTTTAAGGTAAGTTTTTAGCCCATAGGAACATATTAAACGTGTTTTAATACGTTCCTATGCGCTTTTTAGCGATTAAATCACTTAGCGATGTTTTTTCCAGAACAGATTAACATCACTAAGTGAGGCACCACTGTATTTGACTTGCAAAACTGCTGTGGATTTGGCTTGACATTCACAAGCAGAGTGCCAGGGCATTCTGTTCAAATTTTGCTGCAAACAAAGTATCTACATCATGGTGGGCAAAGTGAAGTTTTACAGATGTTGCTGAACTGCAACTTCGAGAATTTCTCCCCCCTGGTTAAGCTGGCCAGGGTTGATGGGAATGAGGTCTGCATGGTAGTAATTAAAAATATACATATTTGGAGCAGTGCAATTTGTTCACCCCTGATTAAAACCAAACAGAATGAACAGGGAAACAAAAGCATCCCATTATGTTTAAACCCAGAATTGTACACATGTTTACTCAGTTATCACTGAATTCGGTGAGAATTACTCTCAAGTAAATGTGCAATAGGATCATAGCTTCAGACTTACTCCATAATCTTAAGAATGTATTTTTAGTACTTCTACTGAATGCAGTGGGAAACATTACACAACTGAGTATGTCTAGGATTACAATCCTGGTTTATTTTGAATAAATGCAAAGAAAATCTAACCGGAATTAATTTATTTGGTTTTTGACCCTTTCCTCTTTCTCCAGAGGCCTTCAAACAGCAACTATGTAACTGGCAGCTATGCTTACCCTTGATCTATTCAAAAGGCCACTTAATTTTGATCTCACATTGTTCTTACTGAAATGTCATTTATATCTGTATCCTTCTGCCTCAAGCGGTAACGTTTGTAAAAATAGGCTTGGCCAACAATACTGACAGCAGCCAACTAAACAGTGCAAAAAGAAGAAAAAGAAGTGGACTTGTCCACAATAGCTCACATTAAAATACAACAGTTAGTCTTTAATGTGCCACAACGTTTAGCCTTTATTTATTATTGTTTTGTTTTTGCCAGACAGTTAAAAAATAGTATAAAAATTAAAGTGATCTGCATAGTTACACAATACAGTACAGCTGACAATTTAATTGAGTAATAAGATCGGAATTCTTTGGTAGCATTATTTGCCCCCCCCCCAAAAAAAAAGGATTCTTAAAGGGCATCACACCAAATTTCAGCAAACCAACAAAAGAGCAAACTTTAGGACAAACAAATCCAGCAACCCAAGCAAATAAGTTTGGTAATGGAACATACAGTAGAAAGTAAAAAGAAAAAGGATTTGTGACAAACTAGCGGGCTCTCAGCCAGCCTGGCCAAAGGGCAAACAGCTTTTTGATGATGCACAGAAATATTACAGGATTGTTAAAAAAAATGCATGTTATAGACAACTGTTTCCAATGTAATGTTCTGTAGTAGTAAAAACACTTTTCAAAGCAAACCCATGAGTTGATCTGCACAGAACAGGATTAGGGGACAGGAATTATTCTTGAATAGGATCCCAGATTTGTTAAATTCTCCTTTATGTACAGAGTTCAAATACGTATAGGGATTAATAATTTTAGCGGTTTTCTTGAGGACAGATGCATCTCACAGAATGGGAAGCAGATGCTACCTCTTGAAATCTCCAGTCAAAATACACCAAGTGCACAATGTTTATTGGAGTGACTTCACAGTTAAACTATTTTCCCGTGATGTTAAGGTTCGCCTTCTTTTATGTGAGTTTTGGTTGGCCATAATGTGCTAATTCATTGTGTTGTTCCACAAGGCGTCTGCGGCCCCTGCTCTGTTCTCTCACTATGCAAGGGGAAGCAAAGTATCACCGGCTGGTGAGTATCAATTAAATAGTGCAGTCTACTCAGCAGAGTGCAGGAATCCTTCATTATTTGCTTATTTCTGGCAGTGCCAACCCTACTACTAGGCAGACTGAAAGAATTGCATCAGACAGTATACTGTATGTTGGTGGGATGGAGAATGAGCAAGAAGTAGCTACAGCAGTTCGTGGCTTTCAGTTTGCAGTCCCCCAGATATTCCATCTGCTGAACAGAGCTGTGTACGCCTGTCCTAACCAATGGCACTCAGAGGTGGTGTGGAAATCCCTCACCAGTACTGCAGTAGAGTTCAGTTGAACTCCACACAGAGTATCTCTGTGTAAAACAGAGGAGGTGCTGTCTTGTCCATTGCCTTAAATAGCAAAATGTCTTGGGGCAGCTGTCACTTCTGGTTTAATGCTACAGTACAAAACAATGATTAAAGGAAGCTGGCCGTCATAATAAGCCATGTTTTTGTGTTAATCATGGTGGTGGGTTCCGTGCATGTTTTTTCCCCTTAATATTTGCTTATTTGCATAGCAGAATGCTTTTTTGTGCATCACTAATTGCACAGCAAATAACTAATATAACCATGGTTTCTCTTCCCCCCTCCCCCCCATCCTTTTCATCCGCTCCTCTTTTCAGGGTGGGCAGCTGAGGAAACAAGCAATAGACAAAGCTCACTTGTGGGTTCTTCAGATACCACAAACTATAGTTTGAACAAGTCAAAATTCATAAGCCAGCAACAAATCATGAACCTAAACCATGACTTGGGGCTGTTTGTTAGCAGAGGCAAGTTTATGGTAACCAACCAGATTTTTGTAAAATCACGTCATGGCGATCTATTGCTCTTTAAATAGTAGTCACCAGCTTGCCATCTAATTTTGCCCTCATATTGTCCTTTGCACTGATCCAAATGAATTAGCAGCAGTCATGCAGATAAGGCGATAGAATAAATGCAAAGTATATGTCTGGAGCAGACTCTTGAGACTGCAAGGAGAACAAACCTATCAATTCTAAAGGAAATCAACCCTGAGTGCTCCCTGGAAGGACAGATCCTGAAGCTGAGGCTCCAGTACTTTGGCCATCTCATGAGAAGAGAAGACTCCCTGGAAAAGACCCTGATGTTGGGAAAGTGTGAGGGCAAGAGAAGAAGGGGACGACATAGGATGTGGTGGTTGGACAGTGTCATCAAAGCGGCCAACATGAATTTGACCCAACTCCGGGAGGCAGTGGAAGACAGGAGGGCCTGGTGTGCTCTGGTCCATGGAGTCACGAAGAGTCGGACACGACTTAACGACTAAACAACAACAACAATATGTCTTCAGAAATGCAGCATTACTCAGAAAAGCTAGTACAGATGGGAGTATATATCACTGCCTAAGGTCTGTGAGATCTGTGGCCCTAACCTGAATTCCAGGGAAATTTGCCAGATGGCTGCCAAGCATGGCGACAGGGCTTGTGCTAAAATCACTCTTTTTCTGTGAGAAATTTCTCCGGTGTCTTTCCCCTCTTGCTTCCTGTGATGATGCAGTCATGGGCAAGAGCTACAGATACAGTTTGAGGACAAGGGATTTATTGGGCACAAATGCCCAGGGCCCATGGAAGTCTTCTTTGTCAACTTATCACCATTCCAACTCCCATTATATGCATCTCTTTCTCTACCTACCTGTACCCCTCTCCCGACCTAGACAATACAGTATCTGAAAACTTTTGCAAGTTGAGAAAAAAAGATGTTGCTATCTGCAGTGCCTGCATGGGGTGCAGGGGAAGCAGACTGTTATTCTAAAAGGCAGCATCTTCCTGTTGCGAAAAGAGCTCGCTTAAGAACAATGATAAAAACACTTGCACGAGTTGGCAAAATGTAATGCTGCACCTTATGAGGAGAAGTGAGGAAAGTCATTTCACAAACATAGGTGCCATATTAAAATTAGCACTTCTGAATCTTAAAAAAGAATGAGTGCAATAGTCGAGTACACAAATACAGTTAGTGCTTGTGGAGAAAGTCTGTGCCCTTATCTTATACCGAGAATACCTGTGCTTGAACTATATTAACTACACTTTCATATATTTTACCTGTGCATTATATGCATTTAAAACATTCACATTTTTCCCTTGGTCTCAGAGAGAACAGAGCAAGAGCGAACAACTTATAGCCCCTAGGTATCTGTAGACATACAAGTCCCATCCTGCCTCAGGCTATATTGCATAGGGGCTGATGGGAATTGCAGTCAAACAACGTCAGAATGGCCACAAGGTTCTCAGCCCAAGGGCAGACATAGCCAAGACTCTGTGACTCTGTTTCAAAGGGATGTGTGCAACCCTGCATTTTGTACCTGCAAAAATGCCATCAGTGTTCAGATCCATCTAATCTGTACACTTGATGAATATGTACAGGATCATCTTCCACCATAAAATGCAAATTTATTTACAACTGCTCTGAGTCTTATCCCTAGTCTCATTTGCACTATTGGAGAGATGAAGGAAAACATCCTGAAGGGTTACATGTATAATTTATAAACCAGCCGTATTCAACAGTTTGCTAGAAATGAATTATTTTCATAGTGATAGAGCACATGGACATCTGCTCCCAGATGGCTCTGAGTACATGGGGCAATTAGATTTCAGAAAAGGTCAAGACTGAAAACGGTCTTCCAGGAACGTTGGCAAGTCTTTGGTTCCAAAACCCAAGTCTGAGTCCTTGGTACCAAGTCCCAAGTCTAAGTCCATTAAAAACAAGAAAAAAGGGACGGAGGGCTGGCTCTGAGTCCTGAGTTGAGTCACCAGTGCTACATACATATATCTGATTTGGCCACAAGTCTTGTAACTCGCGTCCCCATCCCTGCTATCTTCTATCAATAGCCTATAGGTACTGTACAGGTACCAAAACAACAACAACAACAGTGGGTCTCCGAGATTCTCTGTTAACTGTTTCTATTTTGTTTTACAGCTAAAATAAAAACAGAAGAATTGCAGCATTTCAAAAACTAACAGATATATGTCAGTATGAGCCTCTATAGATGACAATCCACTTCCTCAGACACAGGGGCAAAACTCAACGGGCAAAAAAACCCCATGTGTGTAAGCCACAGATGCAGTTTTTTCCCCTTTAGTTGGCTCCTTTTCACATTCAGGCCTGCAACCACTTCACATGCCCTCTTTTTCCAATTACTGCAATATCAGGCATGCAGTGGAGAGCCTGCAAAAGGGGAAGGAAATATGTACACAATCACGTTTAAAGGGCACGACAGTATTTGCATAGAATGAACCGCTAATGTGAAGAGAACTTCACGAGGGGAGGAGAATTATGGAAAGAGTTTTGAAGCCACTCTGGTGCAGAGAACTGGTACACAAACATCACCCTGTACTTTATTATGCGAATATCCCTTCTCCTCCCCAAGTAGTTTTGCTTTGTTAAGATTTCATTATGTGTGTCTGTGTATATTTAGGACTAAGTCTATGGTTGGAGTCACTGCATGAGCCTTCTCCAGCGTGTTCAGTGGCTAGAGATAATGGACATAAATGGGAAGAGATCCCTTTGGGAAGAACCATTGGCAGGACTAGAGCCGTAAATTTAATTAGTCCATTCAGCAGCATTCCGTTGGGCTATAACAGGTTAACTGTAGAGAGAACAGAATGAAATTTGATACGTGCGTTGCTAAATTCATGTCAAAATACCAGTTCGATACTCTGGGCTGCAAACGTCAAACATACTGAAATGTCATATCTGCCCCCGAGACTGGGACAGTTTAAGAATAGCAGCATGCTCAGGACACCAGTTTGCTCTTCTGCTCTGAACTGCAGATTAACTCCTGGCCCAGCACCTATTTTCAAGTACTGTAGTAGGCAAATGGTTTTCATACTTCTAGTGAGTCCAAAGAAGAGGAGACGAGAAGCATCCCACTTTGAAACTAATCTGAGTTTTCCATTATGTCTTGTCAGGAATGTTGGCTAGTTTAACCAGAGCAAATCAGAAAGTCAGGATGATAAACCACTGGTTTCAAATATAACAGCTGCATCTCTGCATATACAGTAATGACAAGCCAGGATTTCTGACTTGTCCTGACTTACTGTGAAGAAACAAGTATGCTGATGTAGTTAGCCTTTTTTTAAATCTTCCATTCATGTCAGTCTGTATAACAAGGACATTGTGATGTCGGAACCCAGGGCACTTGCTTTTTGCTGCCGAAGAAGTCAGAATTCATCAATCAACAACACTGCTGATACACATGTTTGTTTCTTGACGGGAAGGAACTTACTTAAGAGAATGTCTCCAGCATTTGCCTTGAATGTAGAACAGAGTGTCTGAAACTCCACAGCTCCAGCCTCTAGACCCAGAGCATTAAGAACAGGGTGGATTTGATTTAAATCAAACTGATTTTTTAAAAATTGTTTGTTTGTTTTTACAATTTAAATTAAAAATCATTTTTTTTAAAATTTAAATCATGATAATTTAAATCAAACAGATTTTTAAAAATCATTTATTTTTAGTCATCCTGATCAGGAAACAGAAGGCATTCCACAGATGATGCAAAGCAAAAGTGCAGTTTTCTACATCTCGGGGGGGGGGGCTTCCACATGTTTTGCTCTACAACTCCTACCTTTGCTGCCATTGCACAGGTTATCTGGGGCTACAAGGGTGGATGTTGTCCTAAACATTTGGAAAAAACCCGGCTGGATGGGGGGGAATTCTATTCTTCTATTCATATCAGGCCTTCATTCTGCCTTCCAAATTAATAAAATAATCATGTACCATCAATCAATTCTGACTGAAGATTACCCTTTTCAGGGTATCCCAGATAGAGAATAAACATAATTGGTTTACCCTTCCCTTCTTCTGGGGGGACACCCCTGGGACCGTGAAGCTTGCCCATGGCTACACAGGCTGGCTCTACTCACAGGAGACACAGTAGGACTAATTTTGTATAGTATTCTCATTCCCTCCTCAGCCAGAACTCAGAGTTCATGCAGGCTATATCAGCAGGCTGGAAGCTGGAAGTGCTCAGTTTAAACCTCAAACACCCTGGTCTCTTTTGAATTTCAGCTTAGTCCATCCAAGATATGTTTGGAATTCAGAAAATAATCTGGAATGTGTAGAGTCATTTGAGTGTTGCCAGATTACTTGCTTGTACCAGAAAGTCAGTTCAAAAAAAGCAAACCTCAAAGAATTCAGTTATGGGTTTCCAAGCTTCGCAGAATATCCAGTTATACTCTGTTGCAGAGAAAGCAGAGAGCACAGGTGTAGGAAAAGCTCTTGTTGTCTGAACTACTATTATTATTTGTGCTGAACTAGGAAAGCAAGGCAGAATAACCATCATGTTGCAAGTCAACAGGGATAACATTCTAATGGAAAAACCCAAAGAAACAAAACAAGACAAAAACATGTGGCACCTTAAAGATTAACTATTATATTTTAATGTGAGCTTTCATGGACACGTCCACTTCGTCAGACATATGGAAATATCATTTTCATACTAAGTATTTATTGGCTCTTGGATGCATGTTACCATGCAGTAATTTATGGCTTATGTTGTTTTAGGGTTCTGTTGTAAACATTCCTCAGGAGACAGAAAACAGACACCAGGCCTGGGCAAAGATGAAGGGGGAGAGAAAGAAGAGGGAGGAGGGGTGGGGTGGGGGCCAAAGGTAGGGGATTCACTTAAAACTCAAGAGGGAGAGAAAAACAGAATATAAATATAAAGGTGAAAGAAGATAGCAGAAGAATCACATGTGTTAATGTAGGGAATATTGAGTTTTTACCTTTCAGCCTTGAAACAAAAGATTGGCTTGGTCGTTGTGTAAAAAATAACAGTGGCAGTAGATGACAGCAGCAGAATTATATTTGGCAGCCCTCATCCATAGATTATATAAGGCCACAGTCTGTGAATTCAGACTAGTACACCAAGACAAGAGGCCTAGAGAGGGGGGCATTCGTATTCACGTACGGATATCCCCCCACAGGTGCAGATAACGAGAGTCCAGCCCCCTTGGGCCAGACTGACCACTCACGATTCTGCCACTGCCACGAGCTCCGTGGTCCCTTCCTATCTCTCCACTGCTCGCAATGGATTAGCCACTCTTCGTCCTGGCAGAGAGGCTCATCATCCTGCCTTCTGCCAGGAGTGGCTAATCCACCACGAGCTCCGGAGCGATAGGAAGGGAGCGCGGAGCACACGGCAGCGGCAGAACCGTGAGTGGTCAGTCTGGCCCCAGGGGGCTGGGCCCTCATTATCTGCCCCTGGGGAGGGATATGCATATTCGTATACCAATATCCCCATCTCTACATAGGACCAAAAGGAGGAAAAAAAGAATTAAAAACACATAGAGCTAAGAACTCAAGTGTATGCTCTTGCCTACAAACCAGAAATTGGCTGAAATCCTGTTGCTTGGTGTAGTAGGTCAAACTATGAGTGGGGATTTGGTGGGTCGAGTCCTCTGTAAATTCCAGTTATCCAAAAGACTTAACTCTAGTTGTGACTTACTATGCCATTTGAATCAGTGGAACGGAGGAGTAAACTCACCAAATCTCCACTCATCCAATGGGCCTATTTTAGTGTGACTTACTACACTACTAAACAACAAGATTTCAGCCATTAAGCACTAAAACACAGAACATGAAGCACATAATTAGGGAGTTAAAAATTCGCCACCAATGGCAATGTTATTTACAAGCCCATCTTTAGAAAGGAAGGTAGAAAGATGTACCCATTTTACATATAGGGTACACTTTTCAGCTAATCACACATACAAAAGTGAAATATTGAGACCACAGGACAGGACACAGTTAAGATGGGTCTTTTAAAATCACATTCCCAACACGGTTAAATTATTAAAGTAACCACCTCTCTTAACATACATTAGTTTCTCTTCCAATAAAAAGTACTATTGCATCCTCACTACATACCTGGAGTAGCCTCTTAGTTGTTGTTCTATATAATTAAATCATTTCCAATCTATGGGAACCGTATAAATAGAGCCTCCAAAAGGCCCATATCATTAACAACCATGCTAAGTAAAGCCAGGGCTCCTTTTATACAGTCAGTCCATCTCATGTTTGATCTTCCTCTTCTTCTACGATCTTCCACTTTTCCAAGCATTATTGTTTCTTACAGTAAGTCTTGTCTTGTTATGGTATGTTTAAAATATGATGGCCTTAATTTAATCATTTCACTTCTAATAAGGTTCAGGCTTCATTGCATCTAGAACCCATTTATTGGCCTTTCTGGCAATTGGTCTTTCTTGTTGGCTTCACAATTCACCTTCGACATTCACACAAAATAAATGGAAATAACAAAGATTCTGGGCCATGGTCTTTATCAACATATTCCAGAATCTTTTCTAGTACCTTCAAAGCTCGCCTTCCACATCTCAGTCTTTTGATTTCCACACTGCAGTCTCCACTTTGATTGATGATTGAACCAAGGTGTAGCTGATCTTAAACAATTCTAATTGCTTAATTGTTAATATTAAATTTAAAATTAAGTACAGTAATTCTTCTGCAGTCATGATTTTTGTCTCCTTAAGGTTCAACTTTCCTCTCACTTTCATCAACAGTTATTTAAAGTCACTGAATTTTCTGCTAATAATACCATGACACTGGCATATCTTAAATTACTGGTATTTCTTTCATGAATTTTTCACTCCTCCTTCTGAATCTCATGCAGTAACGTCAACTTTCCCACAGATGTCAGCAACCCTGCTAAGGTCCGGCATGTCGAATGGCTCTTTAGAAACCTCAAATGACTTATGAACATTTAAGATCACTTCAATTTGCTTCAATTACTACAAACTTCCTTCTCTCCAGATAAAGCTGGGATACATCCAGAAATGATGAGGAAAGCAAAGGTCCAGGCTACCATTTCACCTTCTTAAAAATCCTCATGACTTTTGAGTGTAATATGGGTCTGACAATGAAATTGTTGGGCATGCGTTTTGTGAAGCCTCCCCTTGCTGTTAAAGTTCCCCATACGGGTCCTGTTGCGCTCTGAGGTGCTCCCCTGTGCAATGCACTCATCATACCAACAATGGAGACTTTTTCATTACAGATCTACCTCATACAGACAAGAGGGCAGATCCAATACGCCTCTTATGCTTTTCACATGTTTGTGAAAAGCATAAAGAGGCGTATCGGACCTGGGATTCCTATTAACTAGAAATGTTCTCACAGCTTCTTTCTCAGCTCGGGTGTATTCTGGGCAAGACACATCAATAGATCTGTACTTTTAAAAGAACAAATTCCCCACAATTACTCTCTTCCGTAAGTTTCCTCCACCAAACTCCCACAGATCACCACCTTACTGTCAAGGGACACTGGCTTTCACTGAATTGAAAACTGTGTGCTCACTTAATCTGAGGCCACACATTCTTCTGCATCATGATGAATCATTCCAGGCCTGTTCTTCCAACCCTCCCCCCCCCCCCACCTCAACAGCAGCACTTAAGTTTCTGCCTGGTACTTGTTCACTTTCAAAGGGAATTATTTCAGCAGGCCTAGCCTAAGACTTTTTCCGTGCAGAAAAGCCAAGCAAAATTGGCTGTTGAATCTTATGTCAATCCTGGTGATGGGACCCCTTCCTCCATTGCACCGGAGGGCAGCAGGGTAGCATAAGCATCACGAAACAGGCTGCCGGGCACACAGAGCTTGACTTGCTCCCTGCTCCCCAGCTTCTGCTGCTTGGCTTTGCTTAATGGTAAAGTCATTCCTGTTTTCAACATTACACTGAATGCTGTTTGGCCTTTTTTGATAGACAACAGCACAGTGCTTGCTGTACCATCCTGAACAGACCCAATCTATATTCAGAAGAAACTCTGGATTTATTTTGGTTAGTGCTTGAATTGGGAAGTGCCAGGGATCTCCAAAGAGGCCAAGGCAAGAACCCTGCCTTAAGTTTTGCAGAGCTATTGGGGCCAGTAAGAAATACCTGTGCTCATTGGACCAAGAGTCTGCTTCACCCTCAGGAAACTTTCTGAACCCTATGTCCACAACTCTCAGCACACTGAAGGGGATGGCTGAGCAAGATCTGCTTGTGAAGCACTGGAAGGAGAGTGACATTAGGCAACATGGACTAGTTTCTGCTGCCTTCCTTGGGAATGCCAGGCTGTATGTGTGTACAAGTGTTTACCCTATGTGCATCTGTGTGTGTCTTTCTGGAAATATATATATGTGGGGCAAGCACTTTTACACATATTACAGTTTGGTATTCCCAAACAGGGTAGCTGAAACTAATATATGTTGCCTTATTCTCATTGTCTAATGTGTGCGTATGTGTGTGTGAAGAATTTTTGTATCCTAGTAACAGTGAAGGGCACAAACTCTTCCTGTCCCAGTTTTCAACCATATCTATATATATGGTGCATATATTTCCAGCATTAATAATGCATTTCATTCCATAGTGTGGTCTTGACAAAGCAGCAGGGATTGTGTCACATCATCGCTCACTTAATAGGCAATATCCATAGTGCCCATGACACTTACGCAACTCACACTCTGCAAGACAAATGCAACAGCTGTTCAAGTGTTAATAGGATTAAAATTACCCAAAAAATGGTGCATCCCGCCTTGGAGTTGGGGGGAGGATATCCCATTAGCAAAAACTCAAGTCATGAGGAATGGGTCTACTTTGTGCATAATCAATAGACAACAGCTGTGCACTTGGAACATATCGTATCCATCTTCTGTATCATAGTATGATCAAATCATCAACTGACATCTTTATTTAGCACATGTTAGGTTTCAAGCACTCTACACCAACTGCCAGCCATTCATAGATCCAACAATCATGATGGTTGCTGGCCCATTATTTCCTCTATACTTCAAGCAGAAAAATTAATCTTAAAAAAGATGGGTAAGCTTCAAGCCATCCAGTGTGTTTGTGTGTGTGCGAGAGAGAGAGCGCTGAACTGTATATGGTGTGGCTCTTGAATGGCTAGGCATTTCAACCCACTGGGCTGCACTACCCAGCAGTAGCTCGGCCATTTTCAACACAGTCAGCACTTATAAATACATTAGTTTTAACTTAAAAACAAAGCAAAACAATTTCAGCCTTTGCATCCATGTGCTAAGGTCATGTGAACGAGAAACTGTCAAGAGTTTTTAGAAAAAGTTCTGAGCATATTTGTAAAGCCAAGGGGGCATGAAGAAAGACCCTTGTCAACAACGTGGCAGTGTGAGAAAATATACATTGCACAGAAATATCTGCAGAATGAAGGAATGGCAGTTTGCAAAACAAAACGAAAATCAACTTTTCAAAACTAATCTCAAGAGGCATTAATGGATATTAAGCATCTCGCTCCGACTCACTCCTTGTTTTTTTCTTCTTCTTCTTCTTCAGGAAAGGAATGGAGAGATCATTTCATTTTTAAACACACATCCCTTCAAATTATACTGAATTGTTATCACTAGATTGAACATATAGATATGCCTCTCTTTGCAGGTAACGCCTGAAGAGAATCCCAGCAACAGACGAGAACAAGGATTAATCTGAAAAGGTATATGTACAATCTTAGCCATCCTCCTGTGGTGGTTATTGCACATCACTGGCCATACGTCTGCACTGACGCATGCACTATTTTATGTTATAATCTGTACATTTTATGTTTTGGCTATAAAACCTTATGTAATGCCTTCCAGTTTAATATGGATCGGCGTGTAAACTGTTGTATCAATCTAAGCGGTCTTCTTGTTGCCCAGGAAAAACATTGCCCCTTGAGGACTCTCTTAAATCCCAGAAGGGAAGAATAAAAAAAGCAACAAAACAAAAAAGAAGAAAAAAGGCTTCCTATGAAACAGCAACAACCATAAGATTTCCAATCTCAAGCAAGGGATTGCTCCCCCCCAAACCTGCCCCCCCCACCCGCAGCTGTTGGGCACTGGCTTAGGATTCCTAGCGATCAATTCTGGCAAAATATAAATGGCTTCTGTTTGCAAGCTGACTATCCTGGCTTGGAAGTCTATTAAGGCATAACACCTCCCAAACAACACAAAAGACAAGATCAGCCATCATTACACCTCAGCCTGATAGAAGCACACATAGTGCTCTGTTGATGATGATATAGGGTTGCGCTACAGCAACCACTTGTATTGCTTCTTTGTTCAGTGAAATCAGATGCATCTGCACTGATCATTGACTCAGGCAGAATTTTAATTACACATAGGAACACGCATACACACATGTACAGCTTGTTTTGCTTTGAGAACTTCTATAGCCCCCCCCCCCAATTACACAAAACAACATGACCAATACGACCACCGTCCCCTCCTCACCCCACCCTGCTGCAGCCAGCGTTCCCTTCAGGTGATGAACATCCTATATAGGATTGCTTAGAATCTCTCTGCCCATTTTTCAAGCCACCAAGTAGTCTTCATACACCCTGCCATGAAGAGAGAAAAAGTGTAGCATCCAAGCCTCAAATGCTAGGACACAAAACACTTTCCGTCTTTTCTTGAAAGCACCCCTATCTTTTTTTTCTTTCCCCCCTTTTCCCCTCGGGGAAACTGGATCAGGACTTATATAATGGAAATGAATTCAGGAGAACCGTCTCTGTCACCCCCCCACACACACACACACACACACCAAGCAGACCGCAAAGCCCAGCCTGTTCTTTCCCGGTCCCTCTTCTCCGCAGACTTTGCTTCTTCAGAGGAAGGAGGCTAAGAAGAAACCTGCAAAAGGACAGGCTGTCAAAAACAGCCGCGGCGGCAGCAGCAGCAGCAACAGCAGCAGCAGAAAGCACAAACACTTACCGCCTCTGAGTCTTCAAATCCATGCAGGTACAAATTGTCATACATGGAGGTCTGATAATCCAAAGCTCCCCTTCCTCAAGGCAAAAAGTGGGATTCCTACTTGAAAAGCCACAGCTGGGATTTTGAAAGGCAGGGAGGGAGGGCCTAGACAGAGCAGCAGAGCCTCTGTCTTGTTGATTGGTTTCCTTCTCTCCTTTTTTCCCCCCCACCTTCCCCCTGTGGATTTCCCACCAGCCAGAAATGCTCTTCATTCACATCATAGAAAGGGAAGGTTATCCCTAGAGGCAACCTAGACCTGGCATTTTATCTGCCTCCTAAACAGAGAGAGAGAGAGAGAGAGAGAGAGAGCACGAAAGCAAAACCCGTTCTCTCCCCATCCAAGGGCTGATGACAGAGTCCGGAAAGCAGCCCCTACGATTGGCTGGGTGGCTCTCCCTCAGCCAAATCGCAGCGCCTTCTCCTCCGTGATAGTGGATGACAAGCGGGAGGGCTCATGCTTTGGCAACCAGCAGGTCCTCGATGATCTCTCTGATAATAACAATAACAACAACTCAGCACCACTTTTTAAAAAAATCTGAATTGGGGTAGATACATCTGGGCAGCTTTCATTAGGAAAGCCACCACCCCCCCCCCGGAACTGGCAAGAGGCAAAGGGGGTTTCCAAAGTCTGAATGCCACAGCATTGTTGGGCGAACAATAAACGCCCCGGCACCCTAAGAGAAACCGCCAACTGAAATCAAAAGAAGGCAACAAATCCATTTTCTACCAGAAGACAGGAGCAAGACAGCAGAATGGGAACAGCAGGGGGAGCTTTGCTAATTTGCAGTGCTTCAGTTAGGCTGCCTTTGAATCTGACCCTTTTTCTTTGATTTGTAGTTAGTGGCTCAAAAAAGAGATGTGTGTGTGTTTGTGTCAAGAAGGGGGTAGGCAGTTAATCATCACAGCCATCAAAATCAAATCATATGCCATCAACTCAGTACTGTACTGACTTATGGGAACCCTTTTCAGGGTTTTCAAGGTAGAGGGTACTTGGAAGTGGTTTGCCATTCCCTTCTTTTGGGGCTACTCTAAGACTATGCAGCTGCCCCAAGACCACACAGGCTGCCTCTTTTCCCTGGAGGCACAGATGGGGAATTGAACTCCCAGCCTCTGGTTCCACAGCCAGACGCCGAAGCCACTGAGCTATCCAGCCAGCTTACAAGAGAAAATAGTATATATCTTTATATAGTTTCTTGAATGAATTTTCTGAGCATTATTTTCATTCAAAAGGCTCTTCCGCATGAAGTAAGATCACATTTTAAGTTCATTATTGCAGACTAAACTGTTGGAAGAATGGTTTATCTGAGAAACAGCATGATTCATTCGTCTGTGAAGGACTCCAAGCCAAAATTTAGTCCTCTTTCAGGAAGAAGGTATACCCGGCAGTCCATACATACAGATACCATTGGCACTGTGGTTGCAATCTGGGTTTAACAAGCTCAGCAATGCCAAATAGCATGCACCCTCCACCCCCTTTCCCCTCTACTTCGTTCCCCCCACCCCTTCACACGAAGGAGCCTGAATTTGGCTACTAAACGTAGCTTCCCATTATAACAGAAGAGCAACCTCACAGTGCAGAAACAGGGCATGTTATTAATATAAAACATTTTCTTCACTTTTTCCTGAAGTATCGGTGGAGAATGGCATCAAGAATTATTTGCCCCAAAGCTCACTGCCACTGCACGGCACGAGAACCATGAACTACAGTAAACTTCTTCAGCCAACTTTAAACCATCTTTTAAAGCTGGCTTCTAGTCCTAGCTTATTTTAAGTCCTTAAGCACAGTTTCTAGTTGGAAAGCTATGGATGTGACTACACAGCAGGGAAAATGCAAATAGATCCACTGTGAAATCAAACATCTGTGAAATCAGGGGTCCCCCAGGTGAATTAACTTCTGTTGACCACACAGGAGTCAGCAGTCGTGAGGAGTGGAAACTGGCACTCAAAAGCCTGGCTTGCAGCTTGTTAAGGTAGCTGTGCTCTGACCGTCCACATTTGCAGGAGGAATGGTTAGAGCACAGCTATCTTAACAAGCTGGAAACAAGGCTGATCTAGAATTTTCTCCCCCTCCCACTGATTCATGGCTCTCTCTTTTTCTCTCTCTAATGGCCTGGCTGCCCTAGCACTAGGTAGCAAGACATTATAATTAAAGAAGGGAAGGGATAAAGGAAAGCAACTCAGACACCAGGTTTGCAGAGAAGATTATTCAAACAGCAGCCAATTTTCCCACTGCCCCGTCTCTATCACTGCTGCTGCAGCCAAGTGAAATGGTCTGAAATAGAACTACAGTGGTGCCTTGCAAGACGGGCGCTCCGTTTAATGACGAATCCGCATTACGATGAGGTTTTTGCGATCGCAAAAGCAATCACAAAACAACATTCTGAATGGGGGAATTTCACTGCGCGCTGATCGGTTCCCTGTTTCAGGAACCAATTTTCACTTCCCGACAATCAAAACAGCTGCTCGTTGGGTTTTCAAAATGGCCGCCGGGTGCTCAAAATGGCTCCCCGCTGTGTTTAGGAGCCATTTTCCGCTGCACAGGCACCCGAAAATGGCCGTCCCTATGGAGGATCTTCGCTGGACGGTGAGTTCTTAGCCGATTGGAACGCATTAACCAGGTTTTAATGCGTTTCAATGGATTTTTAATTTTCGCTTTACGACGTTTTCATTCTACAGCGATTTCGCTGGAACAAATTAACGTCGTAATGCTTGGCACCACTGTACAGACCTCTACACCTGGCTGCCTGAACATATGTGAATGCATTCAATTAAAAAAAATAGTAGCCTAGTAGTGGAGGAAAAAAAGATGGGAGGGGACTTTGGGATGATTTGCATCATTTCTATGTCACTTATGTGCTGTCAAGTCACCTCTGCCCCTATGAATAAGTGATTTCTAACATGTTCTTTCTTCAACAGCCCTGCTCAGCTCTTGCAAATTCAAGCCTGTGGCTTCCTTTAGAAGTCAGCTTATCTCCTAATTTGTCTTCTGCTTTTCCTTCCACCTTTCCTAGCATTATTTATTACTGTCTTTTCCAGAGAAGTCTGCCTTTTCCTGATGTGCCCAAAGTTGGACAGCCTCAGTTTCAACATGTTTGCCTCCAGAGATAGCACAGGCTTGATTTGATCTAGGACCCACCTGCTTGTCTTTCTGGCAGTCCAGAGTATCCACAAAACTCTCCAGCATCTTATTTCAAATAAATCAATATTTTTCCTGACAGCTTTCCTAACTATCCAGCTTTAGTATCCATACATAGTTATTGGATATATAATACTGTGGATGATCTTGGTCTTCATCTCCTAACACATCTTTACACTCAATGATATTTTCTAATTCCTCCATTGTTGCCCTTCCTAGTCTTAGTCTTCTTCGGATTTCTTGGGTGCAGTCTCCATCTGGATCATTTAGTCAACAGAAATTCATGAAAATCTGACTGTCCCAGTCCCAGTGTTTCCTGTAATTTTTTATCAATGTAGTTGCACTCTATGCTTAAGTCTCAATTTTTCATTTGCTTTCTGAGTCATGTAATGAGATGACTAAACCAGGAGCAAGCAGGCGGCATGATTCCACTCCACATATGTATGTGCAATGTCAGTCAATATGGAATGCTTTGCTGAAATTGAAAGTTTTCTGGATATGAACTCATTCAGACAGATGAGATCCACAATGGGTTATTGAATAGTTCTGGTTAATTTGACAGATAATACCACAGATTTTTTGAAGGAGACTTTACAAATTTAAGCGATCTTAAATCTGCCTTCGGGAGTTCCTATAATTTTATATCCTTTGTGGTGTATTATTTATTTATTTATTTTATTTATTTAATTTATATGCTGCCCACACTACCCATTAAAATTCAACACAGTCAAAGATAAAATAATTAAAATACAATTAAAATACAATTAAAATTGCCATCGGACCCACAGCTAATATTATTTCAATTAAAAGCCTTCTGGAACAGGAAGGTTTTGACCTGGCGCCGAAATGTCATCAGTGTTGGCGCCAGACGAATCTCAGTCGGGAGGGCATTCCATAGTCTGGGGGCAGCTGCCGAAAAGGCCCTTTGTCTACAAGCCGTCCCTCTTACCTCCTTAAGGGACGGCTCTTTCAAAAGGGCCCCCTGGCTAGATCTTAACTGCCGGGTAGGTTCATATGGAAGGAGGCGGTCCTTCAGGTATCCAGGGCCCAAGCCGTAGCAGATAGAGTGACGGATTATGACTCAGGAGGTCTGGGTTTGAATCCCCATTCAGCTGTGAAACCTCACTGGGGCTGTGGAACCGGAAAAGCCACTCCTTAAATATCTGACGTACCTTGAAAGCCCTCTTAGGGTCACTGTAAGTCAGTTTCAATTTGATGGCATATAACAAAACAAAAAGATTTCATAAAGATGCTGTGGTAATTACTTGAGGCCATTGATGGTTGTTGTGGGTTTTTTGGGCTCTTTGGCCGTGTTCTGAAGGTTGTTCTTCCTGACGTTTCGGCAGTCTCTGTGGCCACAGAGACTGGCGAAACGTCAGAAAGAACAACCTTCAGAACATGGCCAAAGAGCCCGAAAAATCCACAACAACCTTCAGATCCCAGCCATGAAAGTCTTCAAGAATACTTGAGGCCATTATTTGTCCTCATGCTGAGTATGGAATTCTGGGAGCTGTAATCCAAAATGGTAGCTATCTTCTAAGACATTTGAAAAGACACCACCATCCTGACTGCTTCTAATTGACAGCTTGATGGGTCAACATTTGGCCCAATAAAAAGTTCAACTGTTGAGAGGCCCTAGGGAGTTACCCCCTAAAAACAATCCCTCCATCCAGGTCTGAGTGAAAGCACATTGATTAGAGGAAGCGGTAGTGTCTCTAGGCAGCCTGTAAATATTAGCATAAATATAAAATACACTTTTAAACAGGTTTCTTCCCCCTCCCCCCAATGTATTTATGCAGCTAGCCTACATTCTGGGCATTTCTGCCACATTTTAAATAGTTAAGAACAGACTGAGTTGTAGAGAACACCACTGAACATTCCTCACCAAAACACAGAGAGAGAGATGGAATTACTTTTTATATAATAGTCCAGATGATGAGCATGTGTGTTTGTGTGTGTGTGTGTGTGTTATCTACATAACTGTATATGAAGAATGAACAGGCATGGTATTTTGGCAAATCACATCTTGTGTGTGGAAGATTATAGGTTCAACCCAGATGTCTCTAGGCAGGACTAATGAGAACTCCTGCCTGAAACCCTCTGAAGACCCACTGCTGCCAGTCAGTGCTGATAAATGGATTCAGTAGAAAACAGCTTCCCGCCTTCCTTGGGTAGCAGTCCGTTCATTTGCTGAGAAAGGAAGAAAAGTGTAAAAAAAAACAAGATTATGCTTTCCATTCTGCTTGGTTTAGTCCTTTCCATAATAAGAAACCTGTTGAATCAAAGGTCATTTCAATCCAATATCCTTCTTCGCACAATAGCCAGCCAGGTCGTTCAACTGATCCCACAGGTCATTTTCCAATAACGAACTTCTTCCCCAGCAACTCATCCTCTGTGCTATACGTGCTGCCTTCGAATTCGGAGGCTTTATTAGGCTATTATTGTAGCTATAACATCTAAATGTATCCTTTCAGATTCAATGTATCCTGGAGTACCTGAAACAGATTGGCAGCCACGGCATTTTTGACAGTGTGGCTCCCCACACAATACCATTGGGAAAATGGTTCCTAGATCTTCCAGATTCACCTACCCTGCTATAGCTAGTAGCTAGCATATGTGGTTCCCGTGGTTTTTAAAAAACAAAACAAAATGCTACCGAATTATAGTAGGACTGCGGTATTTGTGGGAGACTGGTTCCAGCCCCCCCCCCCCGTGGATCTTGAAAACCATGGATATAGAAAGCCCTATATATGTAATAGTCCCTGGTTCCTTCTTGTGCCCAGTTCTAGTAGTACACCTTGGAAACACATGTTTCGGGGGGGGGGGCTTATCTAACATTTTCAGGCAGTGGATAACTGAAAACGTGGCTGTTAATCCCACAGATATGGAGGTCCCACGGTTTACCCTATAGCAAGACTATAGGAAGGCAGCTTACAGGCCTTGTAGCAGATTTCAATAACAGAACTTTAAAGACGCTACTTATACGTTAGTTGTTTTTGTTTTTTACACTATATGAACGCGCACATACACACATTTTGTCATTAGATTCCTGAGGCAGTTTACAAATAATACCAATATCAACATAAAATAGCATTTGACTATACAGAGGAGAGGCCATAAATTACAAAAGGAAATCATTAAAACATGAAAAAAAAATAGAAGAATAAAATATATTTGTCTGGCACTTGAGAGGGACAAGGCAAGCCTATATACTTCATTATCTATAAACCTCTCTTTTCACGTCACCTCAGAATGGAAAAGGGGATGCTCAAAGGAGAGCTTACGTCAGTTACTGCAGAACACTCTTAAATTGGTGGGGGAACACACATTTCTCCAAGGACAAAAATATGAGTATAGCTTTAAAGGTTGACACAGACATACAGCAGCTGATGGCACAGAAAAGACTGTTTGTTCAAGCTGTGCTCAAGATGACTTTGTACAACGCAATGTTTCAAAAGCTTACTCATACATGTATGAGTGTCCCTCCTATCTATTATGTGCTCCTACTTGGCTGGACCCAGATGAATTCAGTCATGGTTTAGTCCACTGCAGTTAACAGGATAAATTAATCACGAGTCACTCTCAACTTCAGTGGGATGACATCAGGTCTAACTATTTTGAGATTCTGAATTAGTACTAATAAAGATATCGCCAAGGTGCAGATTTTGTGTTGAGGGGGAAAGTAGCATCCAGGTGCTCTTAAACAGGCTACGGGCTGTTTCACACATGAGCGTACGTGCCAGAAAACTACAGCCAATTCTGGCTTCCTAATGCATGTATATATGGACTGGGCTGTATACTGTACTAAGGCACACTGCTATGTAGTTGAAGTAAATGGGAGCACACTAGTCCAGGCTTACTAAAATCCCTCATCCACTGTCAATCTCCACATGAGGAGAACAGCAATCTAAAGAGCCACGTTACTGGGAACCCTGGATTCTTTATCATATAAGAATGCCTCTTTTTCAGATGGTCATTGTCGCCCACCCCCAGTGTGACCTGTATGTTTTCTCACTCACACAGGTTCACCTTCGGACACGACTTGTTCTTTTCACCCTTTTATGCTGCCACCAGAGGATATTACCCTCACTGTACCAATTATGAATCTCAGACTATTGCTGCCAAATATAACAAGGTTTATTTATGGGTTGGTAGGTAAATCACAGAAGTAGAATCATGGATATTCTTTTATTATTCATTCAATAAATGGGGATTTGATTACATATACGCTTGCTGGTAGAGTGGTGCCTCGCTTAATGATTGCCCCACATTATGACAAAATCGCTGTACGACAATGTTTTTGTGATCGATGGTCTAAATGGGGTTTTTTCACTTTGCGAAGATCGGTTCCCTGCTTTGGGAACCGATTCTTTGCATTATGACAATCAAAACAGCTGATTGTCGGGTTTTCAAAATTGCCACCGGTGCTTAAAATGGCTCCCCACTGTGTTTAGGGACGGATTCTCGCTATACAGGCAGCGAAAATGGCCGCCGTATGGAGGATCTTCACTGGACGGTGAGTTTTTACCCCATTGGGACGCATTGAATGGGTTTCAATGCGTTTCAATGGGGTTTTTAATTTCATTTTACGATGTTTTCGTTTAATGGCAATTTTCCTGAAACGGATTATCGACGTTAAGCGAGGCACCACTGTATTCTTTCACTTTAATCAAGGTCTCAAAATATTCTGACTATGTATTTCTTATTACTTTTAACTCTTTTATATTCTCTAATGCACCAGCTTCCCAATCTCTTGTCTAAACACTTCACAATCTTCTCCCTAACTGACTCTCTGTCTCACTCAGTTCTCCTGACTCCGCCCCTCCTGTCCTATCATAGGCTCCTGCACCAGAGCTCTAAAATGACTGACAGGAGTGACGTGTGGGCTGTCCGCCACAGTCATTCCCCACATATGCAAAGCAACAATGACTATGGTACTAACACTTTAACTACTTTACCTCTTTACTATAACTAATAGGCATGGGATTTTCATTTTTTAAAAAATCACAGCGCCCAGAAGTCTACAGGAATTCCACAGCTAGAAATTTGGGGGCTTTAGCAAAAGAAAAACAAAACCCAGCCCTTTCAAGTGTCTGTAATCATTTTGAGCTGAGAAATAATGACTTCTCTCAGACATGATGAAGACAGAAGAATTGAGTAGGCAGGACTAAGCTCTCTGAGAACTCCACAGCATTATGGTTATGGTAGTTTCCTGAGAGGGACTGTGTATGAAGCAAAATAGGTAAGGAGACAACCAGAACCATAAATGTCTTGCAATTTCCCACACATTTTTCTCTTTTCTCTAAATTCAACCATGACTGGTCAAAGCATTAAATGATTCTTAAGCCCCCACCTAGATCAAATGAAGCAGCAAACAAATCATACCTATTAAGGAGAAGCTGAAAACAAAATACAGTATGGCATATTTCATCAAAGTCACATCAGGTGTCTATTTGCAGTATGCATACATGCAGATCTAGTTCAACAGCAATAAATGTAATTTTTTTAGACTAGAAAATTTATTGTTAACTATCTAATTTTAATTCTTACAGCACAAATTCCACAAAATGAAATTTATCACTATAAATTAAATAATGAACAAGCAGGAATATGTATATAGTTATAATTTTTTTTTCTTATATGATAAATGTCTTAAAAATAATTGCAGTATAGCAACTCTGACATTTCACCTCTCTAATCTGCTTTTAGGAAAGCTATACACAGGGTGTGACCCTTCAATGGCATACACAAGAAACAACATGAGGCAATGTAATATCAAATAATCCCTGCGGATGAAGTGAGGATTGTCGAACTGCACGCAGCCCCCTATGCATTTAGTGGCTTCTCCCAGAAACTCCCACCAGAAAAAAAGTCTTTAGAAAACTCTAGTCTCGACTCCCAGAAGCTTCCAAGAACTGTGATGTTGTGTTAAAACAGGATACAAACTCCCGTTCCTTTTGTTTTGCCAAAACAAACAAACAAACAAACAAACAAACAAACAGAAAAGGGGTTCATTCTCTGTTCATGTCAGAAGCATCATCATACAATTAATAAATATATCAAATAATCTTTGCCCAATAATGAGCAACATCTTGAGTATTTGGGGCAACTACCTCATATTTTTCAAAATATATGTTGAGGGGAACAGAGTACACTGACAGAATTTGAAGGTACACGTTCTTTTCTACACTCACAAAGGACTGTTGGTATAAAAAAAACACCCCACTTTCTTAGGTTTACTTTGGTTCTTCCAACTCCTGTCCACTGCCTATTAAGGGTCTTCCAGGTAATCCAGTTCTCTGAGTGATGGGGGCGAAACCTTCCATTGTAAGAGCTGACTAGTTCTTTCTTCTTTTTCATGTTACTGTCCTTACATCCTCTGATATTCCTTCAAGATTCACAGCTGTCCTGAAAAATCTTTTCCTTCATTTCTATATGGGATGGGTGGGATAATAACCAAAGAGAGGATACACATTTGACGTAGATGCTTTGAGTCTTTCACTACTAGCTGCTACCTCTCTGCATATGTCACTGGATGCAATATCTGCTTAGCAGTATACTGATCAGTATACAAAACTGAAATTAAACTTCTGGCTTTAAAAAAAATTAAACTAATTTTCTACTTTTGCCTTTTTGGGAAATTTGGATTATTTTCCTTTTGGGATCTAGGACTACATGTTTTCAGATGCATTTTTTCTTTCTTTCCTGCTTCTCTTTCAGTCCAGTTCTCTTCCTCTACCTCGTCGATTATGTTCTGTTACTGTCCCCGCAGGAGCTGATTGCTGGTTACCCATAAGTTTCAGGAACAATGTCAGCCAGACCTTGCATCCCACTGTGAGCGGGATCTTTAATGGATTGACTACAGCAAAGCAACAGGGAACGATCACATCCTTAATGATTGAGGAAATCTGGTTTGACAGGGCTCAAAAGAAGCACTGTAAATGAAAGTCAAAAAGGACATTAAGATGGGATGTTTGCACCTAAATATTATAACTTCAAGGTTCTTTCCCTGGGATATATCATTTATCTTTTAATGCTGTATAACAAAAGCCTGAGAACTTTATATTCCTGATATATATTATAATTTCTTTAAATCTGTGTGGCCAGCTAATTGAGCCACTGTGTGAAATTCTGTTGCTTACATAGTAAATTGAAACCATAAAAGGCCCACAGAATCAGTGGAACTTACACAGAAGATGACACACCAAATCTCCACCGATCCAATGGATCTACTCTAGTTGCAACTTAGTCCCTCAAGATGTCTGAGGAAAGTACATAAAAGAATGATACAATCTAACTGATTTCATAGACAGGGAAGGGAAGGGAACATCTGGGACACTGTTTGACATGGAAAGTGTGATAAAATACCAACCAAAAGCCAAATCACTTCCTATTATAGAAAAGCAACGTATCTACTGAAAATGGCTACAGGGCCATTTCCCTGCCCTGAATGGGTTTGCACTCCCCCTAAGGGACAGGATCTGCAGCCTGGGGGTGCTCCTGGACCCCGGTCTAACTCTGGAAGCTCAGATGGACTCAGTATCCAGGAGCACCTTCCTTCAGCTGCAGAAATTATACCAGCTACGGCCCTACCTGGACGAGCGGAGTCACATGACAGTTACACATGCACTGGTAACATCCCGTATAGATTACTGCAATGTGCTGTACATGGGGCTACCTCTGACAACAGTCCAGCAACTGCAACTGGTCCAGAATCGAGCTGCGCGACTGGTGAGTGGTGGGGCCACTAGGGAACACATCAGGCAGCTTCTGTTCAAATTACATTGGCTACCAGTTGCTGCCCAGGCCCAATTCAAAGTGTTTGTTTTGACGTATAAAGCCCTAAACAAGTTGGGCCCTGGATACCTGAAGGACTGCCTCCTTCTATATGAACCTACCCGGTAATTAAGATCTAGCCAGGGGGCCCTGGGAGCCGTCCCTCAAGGAGGTAAGAGGGAGGGCTTGTAGACAAAGGGCCTTCTCGGCAGCTGCCCCCAGACTATGGCGCGCCCTCCCGACTGAGATTCGTCTGGCGCTGATGTTGATGACATTTTGGCACCAGGTCAAAACCTTCCTGTTCCAGAAGGTTTTTGATTGAAATAATATCAACTGTGGGTCCTGAGGCAATTTTAGAGCATTGTATTTTTGACTGTATTTTAATTGTTTTTATCTTTTTATCTTTGTATTGAACTCAAATTGTTGTAAGCCATATAGAGACCTTTGGGTAGTGTGGGTGGCATGTAAGTTAAATAAAATAAATAAATAAACAAAAACAACTTTGGGTTGTTGGACTAAAGAAAATGATGTACCAACAATGTTATACGTATTGTACACAGTCTTGTATTTATTATACTCTCCCAAGCTGATGAGATGCAGTCAGTCAAATGCTATCAATCAGCCAGACTTTTCCAAATCCTGATTGTTTCAATATATATCAACAGCAGTACAAATGTATTCAGTATTAAACAGATTTGTTTTCTGAGGAACCCAATGATGAGGCAGCATATTGCATGATGATCAGAATGTTAATTTGGAAAATGCTCACTTCTTGCTTCATACAAAGCATGTTTGTGCAACCAAAGCCATGTACTGCATCTGTCTCTGGTAAGAATTACGATTGTCTACAAGAACTTTGCAGCTCTGTGTGAGGGAGTCGCTGCCAGTGCTCTGGGCAAGCCCTCTGAGGCCACAGTACTCCCCAAATCCTAGTAGATAAGAGGGAGGGATAACAGGCGCCTGCCAATGAGCTGGCTGATGAAGCCACAGTTCTTGGAAGCCACAAGGGGAGAGGGGGAGAGTTGGAGGTTGGGATGAAAAAGGAAGACCAAGAGGGCTCAGAGGCTTCCTGCAGGGAAAGGAAGGGACAGATTGAGACTTCAGAGGAGGAATAGAAGAGGAAAGAAGCTGTCATGACTTGAGATCCCCAATTCTGCACCTTGACAGAAGGGGAGGCTGCCTGGGAAGAGGAAATTCCTGAACCCATACTTTGATTAAAGGAAGAGGCTGCAGACAAGGGACCCCAGGAGCAGGACGCCAGGAGCCTACCGTACCTACAATGTGACCTTGATGCCCACCTTTTCCACTGGGAGCAGTGGAATCCTCTCAGCTAAGCTGCTGTGTTGGTGATGAAAGTGCCAGCATGAGAGACAGAGAAGGCTCATGGAGCAGCAGAGGAGTTTCGTCTCGTTTAGTCATTTAGTTGTGTTCGACTCTTCGTGACCCCATGGACCAGAGCACGCCAGGCCCTCCTGTCTTCCACTGCCTCCCAGAGTTTGGTCAGATTCATGTTGGTAGCTTCGGCGACACTGTCCAACCATCTCAAACTCTGTCGTCCCCTTCTCCTCTTGCCTTCACACTTTCCCAACATTAAGGTCTTTTCCAGGGAGTCCTCTCTTCTCATGAGATGGCCAAAGTACTGGAGCCTCAGCTTCCAGTATTCTACCAGCCATTCTAAATGAGCCCTCAACAAGGGCCAAGACTCCTCCTTCCCTCTTGCTTTGCGAGACCAGGATTCTCAGGGTTCCCTGTGGCCTTAACAGAGGATCCTCTTGAAAGGACATTCTTGTGGAAGGGGTGTTAGTGCAGGGAACCCAACATCCCAGAAAGCTCCCAGAGGGAGTCAAGGATAGTGTTCCTGTTTCTGTTAGTTCCTTAATCACAGTAAAGAGTGTTATTGGTTATTTTCCCAACCTGGAGCCCATGGAATTATTGCCAGGAGACCCAGCCGCTGCCTGCACCACCAGATACGGGTGGGTGTGAGGCATGCTCAAAACCTCAGGAAACAAAGCAATTCATCTTATTTTAAAAAGGAATTCAGCCTTAAACAAGACAAAGTGTGTCACTGCATTTCTGTGCCTCTCGCCCATTTCTAATGCATTACTAATGGCTAGATCAGACAACATGCGGATGGACTCCTCCCCAGTACCAACTGGAGGCTTCACCCTCCTACCATCAAATTTCAATGGTATGGAGAAAACAAAGAGAGAGTCATGTCTTTTTCTGTGTCCAGCAGCTATACTGTCCAGGAAGCGTTAAGAGGGGGCCTAACGCCAAGGGAGGCCCAGAGAGAAAGAACAAGAAGCTGGGCCTTCTTGGCAGTGGTCCCTCGCCTTTGGAACAGTTTGCCCCCAGAGATCTGTCTGGCTCCCTCGGTGGGTGCCTTTGAGAGCAAATGTAAGACCTGGCTCTTTAGGCAGGCTTTCCCTCCTGTCATCACTTGAAAATTTCCCCCCATCTTGAACTATGTTACTGCTGTTGTTGTTTTTTTTTAAATTTTATTATATTGTTTTATTTTTATTTTATTTTTTATTGTTAGCCGCCCAGAGTAGACTTTGGTCTAGATGGGTGGGGTATGTATGTATGTATAAATGAATGAATGAATGAATGAATGAATGAATGAATGAATGAATGAATGAATGAATGAATATGAGACCAGCCAACCATCTACGATGCTAGTGGGATGCTCAAAACATTCCATAAAGTTGTGAGCAGTCACTTCCCAAATAGTGTAGTTGCTAGAGCTGCTCCAAGTGGCAAACATATTTTAAGCATCAATCCTGTTTAAAAATACGTTGTCCACTTAGAAAGACTGGTGCTTCGCCACAAGAGCCATTCAGCTGGCCAGCAACAAAAACAGACAGCACATGTAAGACAGGGGGAGGGGAGGCACAGAAGTGGGCTAAGGGCACAAAGAAAGCAAGGAATCATAACAACGGTGGTGGGGGAATATCTAGGGTGCAGCTTCATACTTCACTGTACCAGAAATGTGCAACCATTTGCACCAATGTAAAAACCTAGGCATACCAGCCTTGCAGAGACAGAAAATCATAATAATGCACATAACTGGGATTGTACAAGTGTAGTGATATCTTTGTTAAATACCAACATAGTACTGGTTCCAGAACAAGAACATGGACTTGGAGAGTGGAGTGGGACTGAAATACTTAGCAATACATAGTTGCACAATTCAGTAAGTCAGCCCCATAGCCTTATATTTAATGGCCAAAATCCAGTTGCTTAGTATAGTAAATCACAGTAGAGTAGACCTACTTGATTGAATCAATGTAGATCTGGTGAGTCAACTCCTCTGTACATTCCATTCATTCAAACGGGCACACTCAAACTGTGACTAACTTTAGTACAGAAGTCACAGTTAGAGTAGGACCATCTGAATCAATGGAACATATGGAAGAGTTGATTCACCAAGACCCTATTGATTAAATGAGCCTACTAATCGTGCAGTTTAATACACGAAGCAACAGGATTTTGGCCAGTACTTTTAAAAGGCATCTATAAAGAGCTCCACTATATTTTATGGAAACAGGAATGGTAAACACGGAGGATTTTATATATTTTATTGTTACAGGAGATTATTCCACCCCCTCAACACACATATACCCTCCTGCTACAGCCTTGTTATCTTCCATGAATGATTCAGACTTCATCGGCCTTTCAAGAGTTTACCTGATAATTCTAGTGGTGTGTGGGTGGCAAATGTGTAGGTTGGAAAAGAGTGGGAGAAAGCTGGAGACAAGGTTCTGAATACATCAAAGCCAGCACGAACAACAAACTGAACTTCCATTCTTATTATAAAGAACCTGATTTCAGTCAGCCACAGCATCATCACAGAATTATGCCTCATTTTACACTAACCAGGGTCAGATAGGGTTGTTTCCAAGATTGCCAATTAGAACATTTTCTGATTCAATCGACCAGTCTCATCTGATAAGGCAGTTTTGGAGTTATGGTTGTGGTGGTTTTAGTCATATTGTCTAGCTCTGTCTCATCTAACGCAGTACACTAAAGCCCAAGTGGAACTTGCAGGGAAGTCTATATTCTCACTGAAGTCGCTGAAACCACTGAGGCGGCGTGTTGCACAGCCCTCTTTCTTCAAAGAGAAGAGCATCTCCCTCCAAGCTTCCTTCTCAGAAAGAAAGTCCCCAGGTAACACTGGGGCAGGAGTAGAAAGTGTGGGTGGAGCAAGCTAGGCCTCAACGCCTTCAAAGTTCAGCCTTTCTCCCAAGCCCATCACGCTGAAGTGTCTCTAAGGTGTCTGGAAGTTAGGTGCAACGTACTCCCAGAAAGGACAGTTATGGTATCTGTAGCCCAGAAAGAAAGAAAAGAATCCTAACTGTACATCTCAGTGCATCACTTCATAGGACATCAATGTCAGCCACAACTGCATCAGTGTTTCTCACACCAAAATGACTGAAGCTTGGGCAGCAAACTGTCTCTTACAAGCACCACAGAGAAAGAAAACAACATTGATCTCATGTGTGTGTGTGTGGGGGGGGGGATTGACTACCCAGCAAAAATTCCATGTTTTATACTACAGTTGAATCAAAATATTTTCTGCCAAAAAATGTAAATGATGTAAAGTAGAGATGGGAATATTCGTATATGAATATTCCCCCCAATAGGTGGAGATAACGAGGGTCCAGCCCCATCGCATTCGGCTTGCCACTCTTCTACCTACCAGAGATGCTTGTCGTCCTGCCTCCTTCCAAGAGTGGCTAGCTAAACGTGATCTTCGGAGCCACTGGAAGGCTCCGCTGTGGTCGCAGCAGCAGCAGCAGCACAATCATGAATGGACTGTCCGGTGTCGTTATCTCCACCTGTGGGGGGGATATTTGTATACGAATACCCCCATCTCTAATGTAAAGCTAAGTACATGGAAGCTCAGTCCTTTTTCATAGGTATTTGATATATTTTGGTTGGCCAGCACGGGCTATTACTATTTTATGATGCCTGGCACGTTTCAGTTTCTGGGACGTGTGATTGCCTGTATACAGTGGTGCCTCGCATAACGTTTTTAATTGGTTCCAAAAAAAAAACGTTATGTGAAACATCGTTATGCGAAACACCATTTCCCATAGAGATGCATTGGAAACCGGTTAATCCGTTCCAATAGGCACGGATTGCCGTCCTTAAGCGAAAAAACCCATAGGAAACATCGTTAAACGATACAATGTATCCTCCATTGGAATGTATTGTAGCTGACTCAATACATTTCAAGGGCTTTGCGAAGTCAATTTTTGCAAAATTAAGTGTGTCATAAAAGGGTCAAAAATGGTTTTAAATGCTTGGATTAGCTTCTGCGCCCTCTAAAACGGATGCAAAAGTTAATTTGGCTTTGATCTGACTTTTCGTTAATTAATGGTGAATTTTTTCCCCCAACTTTTGACAGCTGTCAAAATCTGACAGCTCCATTATTTCCTATGGGGGAAGAAAAAATTCACAAAAAATTAATGAAGACTCAGCAACTGTTCTAAATTCTTGGGTTCGTTAGAGGACCCCCTAAGTTGTGTGCAAACCTGATTTGGCGTTGATCTGAACTTTCGTTAATTTTTTGTAAATTGTTTTCTCCCCCATAGGAAAGCATGGAGCTGTCAGATTTTGACAGGTCCATTGGTTCCTATGGGCCAAAAAACAAAAATTCACAAAAAATTAACGAAAAGTCAGATCAACGCCAAATTAAGTATGCACACATTTTAGAAGGTGCACTAATGATTCCAAGCATTTAAAACTGTTTTTCAACATGTTAAGACACTTTTGTAATTGAAAAAATGAACATCGTTAAGTGAAGCAGGGGACCTAAAACAAAAAACGTTAAGCGAAGCATGGTCCCAAAAACGCTATGCGAAAATCGCCCATAGGGAAAAACGTTATACGAAGCACAATCTGACTCTGAAAAAAACGTTAAACGAAGCAAACGTTATGCGAGGCACCACTGTAGTTTGTTTTATGGTTCTGCTGTCAGATACAGTGCTGCATCAGATAAGTGCTGCTTTGCATCCTCCCATTTCTCCTTGTTGTCCCTTTTCCCTGTTTACAAGTGGTCTCAAAGGCAGCATGATGCAGGGATCTCATTGGGTTTTGTTTTTTTTTAACTAGAAAAAGTAGTGGTGGCACATGAAAAGAAATAAAGAAAGACACCAAATGTTTTTAGCATCGGAGGTTACATCCCAGGAGGGAGCCAACTCAGGAGAGAGGGTGGCAGGCAGGTGGGCCATGAGACACGGGCACAAAACATTTGTTCGAGTAGTTGAGGCAGCAATGCTTCCAACTCCGATGAGTACAGTAGCTTGTTATGGAGAAAGAGGGAAGGAGCAGAGCATCCCCAATTTTGTTACAATTTATCACTGTCCTGATTTGGGAAGGAAAGAGAAACCTGTCGGCACCTCGCAGGGTCTTCCGAACAAAGCAAACAAGACACTGGCAAAAGAGGTTAAAAGAGAGAAGAAGGAAAAGGGGGAGTGTCAAACAAAATCCCAAACAAAAAGAAAAAAAAAGTATGGGAGAGGGAGGGAGGCAGGCAGGCAGGAAGGAAAGAAGACCAGCCTCTCAAGCATTTCCAGATGTTGCATCAATTCAGCACTGTATCATGTCTCAACATTTCTTTAAAAGGCATTTCTTTAAAAGGCATTTTAATAACATATTGCTATTTACTTGAGCCCTGAGCGGGCAAGGACTCCAAGATATCAAAAAGTGTGTAGCTCTCTTCAGGCATTTGGCATCTATGGGTACCAAATGCATGAACGAGTTGGAGAGCATCCAAAGACTAGCTTGATGCCCAGGTATTGGCACAAAAGTCAATATACAGTATTAGAGGGGACAATATCAGACAAAGACTCAGAAGACCTGGCTTCAAACCACTGCATGGCAATGGACACTCACTGGGGAGCAGCAATGGTAAAACCGCTCCTTAAATATATCACATACTTTGGAAATCCTACTGTAGTTGCTATAAGTTGATTGCATTTTAAAGGTACTGTACTTAATATAACAATCCGGCACACACTAGAAGTGATGGTAATGCTGCTCCTGCTTCAATAATCAGTCTAAAGAGCGTCAGTGTGATGACCCATGTACAAGCATATGGATGCTGTCCTAGTCAATGACCATTTCCCTCCTCATAAAGTAAGTCCTAAAAGACCACAATTGTACTTGTATACACCCCCTTCAGTCTGCTGTCAAACATATGGCATCAGTAGACGTGACCACCATGGAAGCAAGGATAGAGTTAGGTATCTGGTGGAAGCAAGGATAGAGTCTTGGGTACGTCTTTTTACTACGCCATTCTTGTGCTTGGTGCCTCACTAGTACCGAATGCTTAAACAGGGTTTTATAACCCTACTGTACAGTGGTGCCTCGCACAACGATTGCTTCATACAACGATGAATTCACACAGCGATGGGGTTTTTTGAGGAATTTCCCCCATCGTTTAACGATGTTCTCTATGGGGGAATTTCACTTAACGATGTCCCTTTTTGCTCATTTAAAAGTGTCTTAAAATGTTTGAAACCTGTTTTAAATGTTTGGATTCCATAGTGCACCTTGTGAAACATGTGCAAACTTAATTTGGTTTTGTTCTGAGTCTTCATTAATTTTTGGTGATTTTTTTATTTTCCCCATTTAAATCAATTGAATGGACAGTTCAATGCATTTAAATAGGGAAAACAAAAAATCACCAAAAATTAAGGACGACTCAGAACAACACCAGATTAAGTTTGCAATAGGGTTCAGGAGGTTGGCTAACGATTGCAAGCATTTAAAACCTGTTCCAAACATTGTAAGGCACTTTTACAGGAGCGAAAAAGGACTTTGCAAAGCCATTGAAATGCATTGAGTCGGCTTCAATACATTCCAATGGAGGAAACATTGTTTCACTCAACGATGTTTCCTATGGGTTTTTTCACTTAAAGACGGCAATCCGTTCCAATTGGAACGGATTAACCGGTTTTCAATGCATTCCTATAGGAAATGGTGTTTCACAGAATGATGTTTCACACAACGTTGATTTTTTTGGAACCAATTAACATCGTTTTGTGAGGCACCACTGTATTTAGATATATTTCTATATGCACACACACACAGAGTTTCTCATCTTGTAGTGTATGATTTCTGAATCAGTGTGCATGCTAATTGGTTGTCAATAGCTACTAAACAAGAGGGAAGTGTAATCTCAGATTTCGGGTCATTCTACCTTTGACTGCTGCATTCCAAAAATATATCTGATCATCCTCCAGCACTGGCTGAAACACTTAGTGAGCTGGATGCCTGAATGCAGAGCCAGAGGTCAGGAGTTTGATTCCCTGTTGGGCTTTCTGGAAGAAGTGCCAGCCTGTGTAATCTTAGAGAAGCTACAGAAGTCCCAGAGCAACCCCAGCAGTGGAGAATGATAAACAACTTCTGAGTACTGTACCTAGAAAATCCTAGAAAGGTTGCCATAAATTGGAAACAGTTCGATGGCATGTAATAATTATTAGCATTATATCCTCCAGCATACAAGCAAAGTATGGGCAACACACATCTCTAAACACTCGTGTGGAAATATTATCTTAGAGTCAGAGTACAATGAAATACGCATACTGTACATGAGAACTTTTAGAGTTCACACTTTGTGCAATAATTCCTGCCAGAAATACAGTGTACTTTCAGCAGCCTAGCACAGAGGTGTACTTGCTAAATATGCACTGTGCCTTGCAAGAATTTAAGCACTCTTGACTCTACTAAATCTATGGGTTTCTGCTCTTGGACAGGAAACACAAAAAGCTGCCTTACACTGAATCTGATCACTGTTCCATTTAGACCCACATTGTCAACGCTGGCAGCAGCTCTCCAGGGATCAAGCAGGATTCCTTCCTAGACCTTCCCAGAGATACATGTTACAGTGGACCCTTGATTTACGGAATTAATCCGTATTGGAACAGTGGCTGCAGGTCGAAAAGTCTGTAGGTTGAGGCTCCATTGACCTACAATGCATTGAAAACCGATTAATCCACAACCAGACGTTTTTGTTCCATTTTGGGTTTTTTTCTGGTCTGTAGGTTGATTCTCCAGCTGCAAGTCGAACCTAAAGCCAGAGAAGTCTGTAACTCAAAAAGTCTGTAAGTGGAGCAATCTGTAAGTCGAGGGTCCACTGTATTCCATTGCAGTTCCCTATCCAAATGCTAATGAAGACTTTTCAAGCAGCTTGAAAAATCAAACAACATTAAGTGTATCCAGGAGGGTACGCTGGGTTGTTGCACCCTGTCCACATCCAAAGATATTACAGATTCCTTGTTCGAAAACACTCGTGCCTTCCTCAAGGCATTCCTGCTGTACTGCTCATGCTAAAATCCATTTTCCTGGTAGGGTTGTTGTCATATCTTTTAGGGGCAGAGATGGGCAGAAGGATCACAAGCTCCTACCATGCAGCAGGAACCACTAGCCATACATTCAGTGATCATGCCCATCAACATATGGATGTTGAGCTGCACATGGAGCAAGGAGCCCGAGCCATTTAGAATCCCTCCTTGTGTGGAGTTATGGAGGGCTCATGTTGACTGAAAGCATCACTAGTGTGCAACGTAGTGGTAACAGGCAAAGCTGTTAGGGGAACAGGGACATGTCATCCTTCCTGCACTTTCAAATTTGCTGTTAATACTCTGACTCTAGAGGCAGCTCCATTCTTCCCTTTCACCAGCAGTCTAATCAGTCAACAACAAAAATGTAGGTCTCTATAGTCCCCTTTACACAATACATGCATGAAGGGGAATGAAATATAGATCGCAGCTGTGAGGACAGGCCTCATCTTGTGGGCATGGGAAAGCCCACATATTCAGATATCTACATTTGAAAACTTTTCTCAAATTCATGCTGCTGACCATGCAGAGTTAATTACAGAATGGTACATGAGCCTCAAAAACATTCCTTCCCTAATCTGCCCTTCTTATATATTGCGACAGACAGATCTTCCTCTTTTTTTCTTTTTTTTTCTTTTTTCTTTTTTTTTCTGGCTTTGACAGTCAATAAATATTTTAGTAAAATAATTTTGGAAAACCATTTTAAGACAAATGTGAAGAACTCTCATTAAACCGCATATTTCTGCACTAAAAACAGAATATCAACTATATAAATAATGAGGTGCGTAGCTCTATAAAATGGGCAAGCTTTTGCAGCAGATGAATATCAGATATGGCAGCTAAAGAAAAATAATCATGCAAGAAAAATAATCATGCAGTTTGCCAAATACTTGGACAGGGCGCACAACCAAAATATATAAAATCGTGAAACTAAACTACTGAGATGTTAGATCATGCACAATCAATTAAGAAACAAAAAACAGCTGCATTTGGATATAATGTTAAGTAGGACTTGCAAAGAGATCTCTCTATACAGTTGTGTCCCGCTTAATGATTACCCCGCATTACGACGAATCTGCTTCACGACGATGTTTTTGCGATCACAACAATGTTTTAAATGGGGGAATTTCGCTGCGCAATGATTGGTTCCATGTTTTGGGAACCGATTCTTCGCATTACGACGATCAAAATAGCTGATCGTCGTGTTTTCAAAATGGCCACCGGGTGCTCAAAATGGCTCCCCACTGTGTTTTTGGACGGATCCCTCGCTCTACAGGCACAGAAAATGGCTGCCATATGGAGGATCTTCGCTGGACGGTGAGTTCTTAGCCCATTGGAACGCATTAATCGGGTTTTAATGTGTTTCAATGTTTTTTTTAATTTTCGCTTTCCAACGTTTTCGTTCTACAGCGATTTCGCTGGAACGAATTAACGTCGTTAAGCAAGGCACCATTGTATGTCTTGTTCTCAACAGGACAGGCCATCTTGATGAGTACCTATCACATACTCAACCACTAAGATTTCTCAACTCCAGCAGGATAATGAAAAGGAACATTCCTTTTAAATCAAGGCTTCTTGGCTATAGGTAATGTCTGTGGAAAAAAAGTATCCTCCCCTTTTTGGCTGATTGAGTCAGTCTTTCAACTTTTTGAAATGCAACTAAGCATGCAAAAACAAGAAAAAGAAGGAAGAGCAGCAGCAGCAGAAGTAATAGCAAGGTCTCAAGTCAATTCTGACTTATAATAACCTTTTTCAGGGTTTTCTAGGCAGAGAGTAATCAGAAGTGGTTTCCCACTCCCTTTTTCTGGGAGCACTCTGAAACTATGGAGCTTACTAAAGGCTAACAAGGTGGCTCTTCTCCAGGAACACACAGTTGAGAATAAAACTCTTAACCTCTGACTCTGCAGCCAGATACCTAACTCACTGACCTATTCATATTTAACATTATGGTTTAGCATTCTGAGCATAAGCTGCAGCAAGTCCCCAGTTCATGTATGATACTCCTGGGTCCAGCATAGCTGTGAAGAAGACACCAAAACCTTCTACTGTGCTTACATTTTAGACTAATGACAGTTTGGAATGTCTAAAATGTAGGTTAACTATACAGTAGTTTGTTGAAACAAGACAGATTTATGGACTTCATAGTTTGAAGCTTGCTTTGTTTCAACAAACTGTAGATAAGGCTAACCACAGTTTATCTGAGTTCAGATGTCACAACAAGATGTCAGGATTCTAAGAGAGAAAAGTATCAGCCCGGTACTTGCAACAATGCCAAAAAAGGAAGGGCTAGCATGCAAATTCATTTTTGTAATGCTAACCCCGAAGTAGGGAACCTCCAAGTTGTCCTAGTCCAGTCTGATGTTTGGGATAGCTTTGAATTCTATTCAGATATTTTAGGAAGTCCTGTTTATTACTTGGCCCTTTTTTTAGAATAGTCAAGGTGGAAAAGCTTACCAAAGAATCACTAGTTAGATCACTCCCACAATTCTTCTCTGTTGTGTCACATTTACACTTCCCACCAAACTTTGAAAACCTTATATAACTCTGCAGTATCCCAATCAGCTCCAGCCATTCTTTGTTCCCTTAATTTGCTCATTTTTTTTATCAGTTTGTATAATCTTTGTATCAGTTCTCAAAGGAAAAGCTACGGTACTATCATGTCACTAACAGGCAGCAGTGGTACAGGAGCTTCCTACGCTCCCTGGCTGGAACTAGTTAGCACAATATCCAAAGAATGCAGTTTCTGCCTGGTTTCTTGTGATCATACACTACACACAGTACAGAAACTCAATCTGCTGGGCAATTTGGTCTGCATGTAGGACATAATGGCAAACCTTTTTGAGCTTGAGTGCCCAAACTCGGGGGAACCCAACAGGTGACAGGCAGTGGCAGAAGTGTTCACAGAAGGGGGAATTCTGGGCATGGAGGTGCCTCCCGACCCCACTCCAGATCCGCCTCCAGTCATGTCCAACCCCGCCACTGCCTATGCCTATAGCTCGGCCAGCCTGCTGCCACCAGCACCAACTGCTCCGGATCCTGGTCCACCGCCTGTCGGGGCACTAGCACCATGGCTGCAGCCATCTCCTCAGATTTGGCTGCCGGGGGTAACGATCTAGCAATTTATGGCTTGCGTGACCACAGAGAGGGCTCTGCGTGCCAGCTGTGACACACGTGCCATAGATTCGCCATCGCTGATGTAGGAGAAGCCTTTGGAACAGTCTCTGACATATTTATTTATTTATGTATTTATTTGATTTATACCCCGCCCATCTGGTCTTCCGACCACTCTGAGCGGCTTCCAATGCTTATATATATATATATTTAAAACATACACACATAAAAATATAACACAACTTAAAATTAGTAAATTATTCAAGATGGCAAAAAAGAAAAAAGAAAAAAGAAAAAAGGAAAGCAAGAAAAGGAAAAGAGAAAATAAAGTCAAGGATTACCTGGAGGGAAGGCCTGCACGAACATCCATGTTTTTAACTGATTTTTGAAGGTGCCCAGTGAGGGGGCCGCGCAAATCATCGGAGGGAGATTGTTCCAAAGGCGAGGAGCCACAGCCGAGAAGGCCCGATTTCTAGTTCTTTCCTTACGGGCCTCTCTCGGCGTCAGGCTCCTCAGCCTCACCTCCTGACTCGCACGGGTGATACGGGTAGACCTTGGTGGGAGAAGGCGTTCCTCCAAGTATCGAGGTCCTAAACCGTTTAGGGCTTTATAAGTCAACGTTAACACTTTGAAATTGATGCGGAACTGAATGGGCAGCCAATGCAGTGCAGCCAGAATGGGAGAAATGTGCTGCTATTTTCTCACTCTGCTAAGGAGCCTGGCCGCCGCATTCTGCACCACTTGGAGTTTCCGCATCAACCTCAAAGGCAGCCGCACGTAGAGCGCGTTACAGTGATCTAATCTTGAGATTACGAGTGCATGCACCAAGGCAGTGAGCGCCCCCCCCCATCGAGGTAGGGCCACAGCCGGGCAATCCGCCAAAGGTGGAAGAAGGAGGTGCGGACCACCGACGCCACTTGTGATTCCATCGTAAGCGCCGGGTCCAGATGGATCCCCAGGCTGCGGACCCCACTTTTTGCGGCCAGGGTCACCCCCCCAAATGAGAGAGAGTCACCCAGGCCACCCAAGGTGGGGGTGCCCACCCTCAGAACCTCCGTCTTGTCCGGGTTCAGCCTCAGCCCGTTCTCCTGCATCCATTGCAGTACGGTCCCCAGGCAGCGCTGTAGGGACAGGACGGCATCACCTGCAGTTGGTAAGGAGATGTAGAGCTGAGTGTCATCAGCGTACTGATGACATGATGCCCCACACCCCCTGATGACCCCACCCAGCGGCCTCATAAAGATGTTAAACAGCATTGGGGAGATAATCGACCACTGTGGAACCCCACAATTGAGACTCCACGGGGCCGAGAGACTCTCCCCAAGCTGTACTTTCTGGGGACGGTCCTCCAAGAAGGAACGGAGCCAGGCCAAAGCCAAGCCACCGATTCCCAACTCAGAGAGCCTCCCCAGGAGGATACCGTGGTCAACAGTATCAAAGGCCGCTGAGATGTCGAGGAGGACCAACAGAGACATTTTACCCCTGTCGGCCTCCCTCAACAGGTCATCGTACAGGGCAACCAATGCCGTTTCTGTGCCGTGGCGCGGCCTGAAGCCCGACTGAAATGGATCCAGGGCATCTGTTTCCTCCAAGAGAGCCTGAAGCTAGTCAGCCACCACCCTCTCCACCACTTTGCTCATGAAAGAAACATTGGTGACGGGCCTATAGTTGCCAATCTCGTCCGCCGCCAAATTAAGTTTCTTTCTTATGGGCCTAATGAGTGTCTCCTTGAGGGCAGAAGGAAACCTGCCCTCAAGGAGAGACCCATTAATTATTGCTGTGGCCCATTCTGTCGTTATCGGCTTGGCTGCTTTGATTAGCCAGGCCGGGCAAGGGTCCAGGGAGGAGGTGGTGGCTCGACAGCGATCAAGCATCCTGAGCACAGAATCAGGCGTGACAGGCTGAAAGGTGTCAAAAGTTACCGGGCAAGACGGAGCGCTGGACATCTCAGCTTGAGGGGATTTATTTGTTTTCTGACAGTGGAAGCCCCAGCTTTGGCTGTAACAAAGCAATGGTTTGAATTTAGTTTAATGACCAAAGTTATACATTATCCAGATGCAAGTACACATGTGATAACATTTAAAAATAATTACGCCTTAATACGCATGCATGTACGAGTAGTGTATGTTAATGTTTTACCTTATCCATGCATACAAAAGCAAACATACATGATTTCGTACAGCCTGGGATAGCCCTTACCTTTGCAAAGTTACACAACTGTCAGAGTTCAAAACTTCATTCCAAGCCCATTTTAATGAATAAAGCACAAAACCTAAACTTGCTGATAGAGATGGGGACTTTGTATTTGTATATGACTATGAAGCCCCCCAGCACAGGTGGCTGGCCTGATTACCTCCCATCCCCAGACCCCCCTGGACCACTTATTGCACAGTGTGCAGTGTGCATGGCCAGTGTTATCTCCTTTGCCCCAATTGCGGCAATAGCTCAGCTGCCACAGCCCCGCTTCCCTGCTCGCCCAGGCACCCTGGCAAGGGTGCAGGAGGAGAGGTCTCCCTGCTCAGCTGCAGAGTGGCTGGGCGAGCAGGGAGGCAGGGCTGTGGCAGCTGAGCTATGCCACGATTGGGGCAAAGGAGATGAGGCACAGCATCACAGATTTGCAGTGGAACTGTTTCTGGTTTGTTCAGAATATATAGTTTTGCAACTTCCTTTTGGTGGTCTTCACATCTATCTGGGCTGCTTTTGCCTTAAAGATAGTCAGCAAGTAGAGATGGAGGACTTATCCTTCCGAAGGTATTTGATTCTGTGCCCCACTCATGATTTCTTGAAATTTTTAGCACTTACAAAGTTGATAATAGAAGCATTGCTATCTAAAGCCATATGAAGTACAAGACAAAATTACAGTGCAGAGACCTCCTCTCTAACAGCATCCTTATCAGAAGAAGTGTTTTTCAGGGTGATTCTTTGAGCTTCTGTTGACTGGTAGATTTTTGAGAGTCGCCATGTACAGAGCCTAATGAGCAGAAGGCTACCAAACTACAACCCCTTGTGGTTTCCATGGGACTTAGCAAATTGCACCCAGTCTCTCCATTTGCAATGGCTGCAGAGAAGAACACACTGAGCCTCAGATGTGTGTTCTCAAACTCCCCTGAAGGCTTTGTTTGTTTGTTTGTTTGTTTGTTTGTTTGTTTGTTTGTTTGTTTGTTTGTTTGCTACACCTGCCAGAATTCTTCCTGGGAAGATTACTGGTGAATTATGGTAGTTGCAGGGGAAAGAGTTTTTTAAAATCCCATGCCTAGAAATGACAATATTTCACTGAATGTACAAGGATGATATTATGTTATATTCAAGCTCTCCTGATAAATGGAATGGTCTCTTAAACATCACTGAATTTTGCAGTATAGATACCAACATGAATGTTGGTGTTGATAAATGTTTTATTATCCATATCAAAAGAGGCAAATTCTCAGATGGCAGTATTTCTGAGCTATGAACAGTTTATTTCAGGCTTAGGCGGTGCTTAACATTGCTTTAAAAACACCTCTATTTAATTCGGGTTTAGCCTGTTTTAAATCACTGTAAAAATGGGTAAATACACGACACGTGTAAGAGTGGATTAATTTGATGGGGAATCATGTTTTTTGGAGCAGCAAGTGTGTGTTTTTTTAAAAACTCTTCTGCCAGAGGTCTATTTATCTTAGTGTGCATGTAGAACTGACTCATTTAAGTTGATTCCCCCTATGTGAAAGCCTCTGCCTGCATTAATCAGCCACTTGCCCCTGCTGTTGTTGTGTTAAAAGCAAGGGATGGGGAAGAAGCCCAGCTACCAAGAAGCCCTGCAGGAGCCCCCTGCCACTCATTCACCCAAATCTTCTTCCAGTCCCAGGCTGGAGAATCAGATAAAGCAAGATCATCCCAAGGAGTAATATCTTTAATGAGCTGGGGTGCAACTCCACAAGCTCCAGGAACCGGCAGCTGAAAGGTAGGCAGGCAAAATGCTGCCTATGCTGCCACCGCTCTCTTCCTCCCCTCCAGCCAGCTGGTTTCAGCCCATGTCTCGTCCTCCACCTCAGCTGTGTGTGTACATATCTCATTTAGATGTTTGTGGCATGTGTCAGCCACCAGGCTCTCCTGCGTCCGTGCTCACCATGTGCAGCTTTGTGCACAAGGGCTTTTCTAGTGCCAGCTTGCTCAGCTGCTTCCTTTTGCACTTTCCTCCTCTGGGCACACACATACATACACACAACAGCCTGCCTGCCATTCTGAATGCCAGTCTTGGGCTGGAGAAAGAATGCACCCCATCTGGCGAGGGTGTTCCTTCAAAAACATGCAATTAAAGCTTTCTTTCAAGGGAACACAAACTGCTGTTCAAATACCATGTGGCACCACATGACTCTAAATTGACATCAACACATATTCTGAACTATTGCTTTAATGTAAACGGGTCCTTAGAGAAGCAGGAAACCTATAAATATATGGGCATGCATGAAAATGTCAATATAAACCATTATCAGGAGCAAGTATTTTCAAAGAGTGAAGGTGGTACTCAAAACAGAATTTGATGTAAAAGGAAATATTACTCTGGGCTACCCCAGTATTAACATATTCTTTTGGAACTGTGGAGTGGCAACACTGTGATCTTAGAGATTTAAATAGTCCTCCGGTCAAAATGCCAGTGCCGTCAACCAAAGGCACGGACAGCACGCCAGTGAACGCGAGCTTGTGGACCTCAAGAATCTCCGCAAATGGTCAGATAGTAAAGCTTTGAAAATATTCCCATGGGAACATGGTCCCACTCCATCAGATCATAATAGAAAACAATAAAGGATTAACAATATTATAGCTTGCAAGCCGGAAGCAATAGACATGAATGAGAGGCCCTGTCAGGGGGCAGCTGCTGCCAGTGGCACAAGCAGTCTGTCGGATCTTGCCCGGCACCCTATGGAAGGCCCACTGGATAGGGAGATGGTTGACCCTCAGGCAGGTGCTGGGACCAGCTGGCCTGCCCAGGAGGACAGAGCCGCAAGGGCCAGCACCTGGGTAAAGAGAGGAGGGGGCCGGGCTCTGCAGGCAGTTAAGGGCCATAAAGATTGAAGGGGAAGAGGAGGGGGAACTGAGATGGAAGCAGTGATGGGTGGAGGTTGACACCAGACTCAGAGCAGGAGGAGTCCTGGAGTGACACTGTGGGGGAACCCACACCCATATTCCTGGCTGCGGACCTTTTCAAGCATGCCCTCTGGAGGGACTCGTGGGTGGGAATCCTAGCCAAGTTTCAGGACCCTGAGGGGATGCCAGAGACCCAACAGCCACTGCCAACCTAGCCATCCTGCCACCAGCAGTCTACTCCACTGCCTCACTTGCCAGTCCACACTTTAAACCCATATGTAGAAGAGGTGCTAGAGGTGCCAACACCAATACCTGCAGCATATATGACAGGTGTCCATCTTGTGTCAGAGTGGGGAACAGTGAGAAGCTACAAGCCCCCTCTGAAGGGGACAAAAGTACCTACAAAGACACTTATGAGGACTCCTGGCAGTTCCCCAATGCCTGTTCCACTCAGCCCTGGTGAAGGCAACTGGCGATCTAGAAGACGTTTTGAGACAGGAAAGAAACCAGTGATGGAAACTCAGCCCCTCAGAAACTAGAGAGGGAGTTGCTTTTGGAAAGAAGCTTCTTGTAACCCCTAGTTCTCCCCCAATAAAACCAGAGTTGCTTCAACCTTCTTGTCTGGAGCCCATGGATATCCACATGAGGGAACAATCACCCGCCACCCCGACTCTTGGAATAAACTGCAGTGCCCAAAGACTCACCGTGCAGGGATGAATGGCTTGAGAATTCATTTCATGGACAACAGCCCAATTATCTCCAGGATGATAATGTTGATAAGCAACCATCAAACAGGTGGCTTAATTTAGGCTGTCTCCAGGATGAAATGGGGGGATCTATATGCCCAATCCAAACATTTGTACTAGATATTATCAGAAAATAATTATGAAGCAAGGGGTAGATGATATGTGTATGGCGTATCAGCAGTCACTAATCTAAAGAAACAATTCAGCAAACCATCGCTGGATGCCCCAAGCTAATGTCAATAAATTACATTTGCAGGCATAATCAAGTTGCAAAGATCATTTCCCAGCAGTAGGACTGCCATTACCCTGGTCTGGAGAGCTAGACCAGCTTCTTCCTAACTGCAGTAACACAACGCAAGGATGGTCAGCAGAACTCTCAGAAGTGATGGGGTGAGAGTGAGCTCTCCAAGCTTTTCTGGAATACATCCTCTCTTGTCCCTGAGGTGGACAGATCATGTTGCCTAATGGGAGGGACAGTCCTGTTGAAGACAACACCACTCCACAAACCATGTCAGCTAGAAGATTAATCTCTCTTGATTTCTAAAACCACACATCGATCTTGTCTGGGAAGGGAGTGGACTTGTAGCTTGTTGCTGGGTTGTTGTTTTTCAGTTTCCCCCTTCTTCCAAGTAGCACAGTAGCTGCCCCTCTTCACTTCATAACCCTTTGAAGAACCTTAGGCTAAGAGATTGGGTCATGGCTATGGAGCCGGGCATTCTGCACATCAAACTACTTTGTTCCTTTGGCTCCAAGTGCTTGCAAAACATTCAAGACCTCTAGACAAAACTGCCCATTCTTCTTTGTTTGTCTGCAATGACTTTGAACTTTTAACTCTCTTGAGTTAAAGAGAGAAAGAAAGAAGACAAACACGTTGCGGCACCTTGAAGACAAACTGCTATATTCTGAAGTGGGTCTTCGTGGACAAGGCCACTTCTTCTAAAGCCACAAAGCATGCTGCGAATTATACTCCAGCAAAGTGCTGAGAATTCTGTAAAAATCGCTAGCACCCCTCTCCTCCTCACCGAACCAGGATCCATGAATCCAGTTTAAGGCTCCTGACAGACTCACTTTGAATAAGGGAGAAGGAAAAAGGCCTGTCCAAAGCAGCAAATAAGGGTTCTCATTTATCTTTCATTACAACTCCAATTAAAATATTTGCATACCCAGATGAAGGCTGGGAGCTGGAAAAGGGAGAGATTGCTGCTGAGTAAGCAGTAATTCTCACAGAAGGCACATGGTTGCAAAACAATAAAAGGAAAAGCGTATGCAAAGCAGAGAGATATTTTTCAATTAGTCCCAGAGCGGGCATTGTCCAGGGCAGACCAGGACTAAGATTTATTATCTTGTTGCAAAGAACAGGGATTTGCACACAACCTGAATAAAAAGAGAATTCTCTCTTCTCAGATGTAACCCCATCTTGGCAGGTGAATAGATTGTATGAAAAGATAAAACAGGACTTTGGGGAAAGATTTAAATATTGCAGCGGCAACAAACAACCAAAATAAAATTCAGGGATTGCAGTTTGGCAATGTAGGCTTCATACTACCAATCTTTCTTGTCTACACAAACTGAACTGAAAATAAGAGGACGCTTGCTTGCTTGCTTGCTTGCTTGCTTTCAAGCATACAGAGAAATCTTCCAAGCCCAGGTAAAGCCATAGCACTTCATTTGCTAATTTTAGATCGCTTCTGTTTCAAGTCAAACATGAGGCTTGCCATGGGTTTGGAAGACAGTGCTGAAATCTAATCAATCTAGTGAAGGGAAAACATCAGAAAGTAAAGCCAAATATCTCAAGATTCTCTTGTGACTGATAACAGATAGCTCAAAACTCTGCATAGGGTTGGTCCAACAACTGTGCTACCCGGAACTGAGTGGCCAAAGGTACCATACATCCACACAAATCAAAACACACTGCATCCAAATCTAAGCTAATTATTTGTAACACGATAGAGAAAATCCTACAAATCGAACATTCTAAGGATTGTGCCAACTTTTGTTTTCTATAGCTCCTTCATTTACACAACAATTTATCGAAATAATTACTAGTGTAAGCAAATTGTAGAATTCAGTTATCTTAAGGTGTCATCATGACAGCTTTGCAGCTTTACAATGAGATCAGGCAATTTAATGGAGGAGTAAACTCTCAACATTTATTAGGCCATTATATTATCATTAATATTAGGGATAATATATTCTGATACCTCTAGACACCATTTGCAGGGAAATATACATCAGAGCATGCTCTTAGCCTCACGTCCTTTTTGTACGCTTCTGGTTAGCCACTATAGGATAGGTAGACTAGAACTAGAGAGAACTGTGGATGAATTCTGCACAGTTCTTGTTGCTGGAGTTTTTGCAACCGTTCTGGACTGAAGTGACTGTCAATCTTCAGCACTAACCAGTGTTCCTTCCCTGCCTCTGATTTCAAACAGAATCCCATTTCTCTGCTGAGAGCTTTTTCCTTCCCTAGATTCTAAAGTCTAGGGCTAGGGATGGAGCGTGTTGTGTCAGACCGGAGTTGTTCTGCTGCTGAAAGGGAAGGTCCGATTTCCATAGCTGGGCTAAGTGATTTCTCGTAGAGATAGGATTTGAGGCATTGTAATCTACGTTTGATGGGGACGTGGTGGCGCTGTGGGTTAAACCGCAGAAGCCTCTGTGTTGAAAGGTCAGAAGAACAGCAGTTGTAAGATCAAATCCATGCAACGGAGTGAGCTCCCTATAAAAAAACTACACTTACCATATTTTCCGTGTATAAAACTACACTTTTTTGTAAAATAATTAGAGGAAAAGTTGAGGGTCGTTTTATACACGGAAGGCAGCAGCAGGAAATGGAGGCGGAGGAGCAGCCGCCCACTGACTGCTGCCTCTGCCATCCAATCGCCAGGGCTTACCTCCAGCTGCCTTGTCCCCTGCCCGAAGGAGACAATCTCTGGAAGAGGCGTCCGGCGACAGCAGCAGTCAATGGGCGGCCGTGAGAGGCGGCCAAGCACGGCTGCTCCTTTGCCTCCGTCTCCACCTCCTGTTGCTGCTGCCTCCGCTGCTGGTTGTGAGCTCAGCAGCAGCAGTGGGAGGAGGAGACTGAGACGGAGGAGCAGCCACACTCGGCCGCCTCTCGCTGCTGCCCATTGACTGCTCCTCCACCTCAGGCAAGGGTAAAAATTAGGGGGTCGTATCTAAAAATGGCTGCCGCCTCTCTGCTGCTTCCCGACGGTCAGCTGTTCAGCGCTAGAGTTCGGCTGCTCCCGGGCTACCAAGGAGGAGCGGGGCTCGGTCTACTTGGCCTTACTACCAGGTAAGTGACTTTTTTCTGACCTCCCCCCCCCCAAAGGAACGCATTAATTAAATTTCAATGTATTCCTATGGAAAAACTTGCTTCACAAAATGAAAAATATTGCAATACAGCCCGTCTTGTGAGGCACCAAAAAACTCACAAGACCCGTTCGTCTTGTGATTTTTTTTGTTCCGCGAGGCATTCGTATTGCGAGGCACCACTGTACTGTAAATAACTATAATAATAAGTCTCTAGGATGCCTTCTGCCTTGCATTCTATGCAGCTTGGTGAAATGGAATAGACATAGAAAGAAAATGAACAGAGGTTCCTTTAATTCTGTTGAAATATCCAGCCAGGGAACAATCAGTGCTTTTCGAGGAATGGTCTAAACAGTGCTTTCAGAATGGCTACACCTGAGACTGACATCATACTTTATTTATTATAGAACTGACATGCCATATCCTTCCTACCATTCATCAATAGTTGTATCAGTATACATGTGGTTTACATATTTTCTTACAACCCTGACACCCCCCTTTAAAAAAAATCTATTTTACTTTAATAAATAATAGAGGGCTAATTACATATATTTAACAGTCAAAGCCTCCACATTACCTGCTCAACCATGGAAACCCACTAGAGGAGAGGAGGTTGGCCACTTACATGTCACAAAAGAGAAGGATATGTGTCACCAAAAAGGAAGATAGCTCTTTAAATGGAGGACCGTTCTCCTGAAAGGGAGACATATGGCCACCCTCGATCAGACACAGATCACAGGTCTCATGAACTCTTGATCCTTGCAGCCAATGAGTGAATTAAGAAAATCTTGATCTGACTGGAGATATTTAGCAGGGCTTTTTCAATCCCTTTAGAAACTGAAGCCGCAACTACACTGGAAAGCTAAATCGTTCCAATTAGGTTTTGCTGAATTTGACTCACAACCTATATTATGTCTGAATATGCAGACAGTGATCACACAAGGGCTGCGAATTGATTTGGGAGTTCAGTGCTCACGCTCAATGAGGTGCAATTCACATTTCAGCCCACAGATCCACGTCTTTCTTTCATTCTTCTGGTTCCACCTCTGCCTACCCTTTTATGGTCTGCTGTCAAGCCACTTTGTTTTGAAAGGGTTGTACTGTGTGATCCAGAAAGGGTGGCAGCATTCCAAATTCCTTCTTAACATATACAGTACAGAAATACCACATACCACAGGAACATCTCTTTTTTACTGTTTTGTTTGCAGTTTTTTAGAATTTCTTTTCTCATCTGGAGGTGACCCAATTCTAAATTAGTATATCAACACTAGGGATAAGGTGATCTAGCGCGTAAAGTAAAACAAATGTTTAAAATTTTGGAGGATGACTGGAGGGAAAGAACAAGGGGGGGGGCAGGTATCCCTGTGATCCTTAACATCATGCCCCAACTGCTTGCATCCCTGAAACACTGCCCACTGGCATGTCCCCTGTCTTTACAAGAACAAATCCACTGATTCATGCGCTATGAGCTTTAGGTGGGGTTTTGGGATTTAAGGATTGTTGTGAGGGTGGGTGGTTGTTCTTGGTCTGGTCTCTGAGTGTTCCTTGTGAATTTCGTTGTACAGTATATTGATACGGTGTTCAATGACAATAAATTGATTCTAGATTCTAGAAAGAAAGTCTGTGCAAATAATCCCAGCTTGAAAAAAGCAGAAGGCCACAACAGCGGAGGAAAAAAGCCACACTGGAAGCAAAAAAGGGCCCAACTGATTCAAATCATCCTGAAGCTGGTTGAGGCTTTAGAAGAGAAAGGGGTCCTCAGCAGTTTGTGGATGGATTGTACGGTTTGGGAAACAGAAAGGATGTCTCTATTATAAATGGACATTTTTTTGGGGGGGGGGGGACTTTTTATTTTACTTTGGCAAAGTACAGCTCACAGGGAACACAGTTCTTCCCAACTCTTTAAGCACAGGTTTTGAAAGAAAATTTTGCCACAGGGGCATTCTGGAAACCTCAGGTGAAATTTCAACATAAAACACTTTTATTACAGCCATGTACAAGAGCTTCACCAGGCCAAACAGAACAACAATGGGCTACTGTAATAATTAATCGGTCTTTCCTTGAGGGCAGATTTCCCTCTGCCCTCAAGGAAACACTCATTAGGCCCATTAGAAAGAAACCTAGTTTGGCGGCGGACGAAATTGGCAATTATAGGCCCGTCGCCAATGTTTCTTTCTTAAGCAAGGTAGTCGAGAGGGTGGTGGCTGATCAGCTTCAGGCGTTCCTGGATGAAACAGATGCCCTGGATCCATTCCAGTCGGGCTTCAGGCCGCGCCACGGAACAGAAACGGCATTGGTCGCCCTGTGTGATGACCTATTGAGGGAGGCCGACAGGGGCAAAATGTCTCTGCTGGTCCTCCTCGATATCTCAGCGGCCTTTGATACCATTGACCACGGTATCCTCCTGGGGAGGCTCACCGAGTTGGGAATAGGTGGCCAGGCTTTCGCCTGGCTCCGTTCCTTCTTGGAGGACCGTCCCCAGAGAGTACAGCTTGGGGAGAATGTCTCGGCCCCGTGGAGCCTCAATTGTGGGGTCCCACAGGGGTCGATCATCTCCCCAATGCTGTTTAACATCTATATGAGGCCGCTGGGGCGGGTCATCAGAGGGTGTGGAGCGATGTGCCATCAATATGCGGATGACACGCAGCTCTACATCTCCTTTTTTCCAACTACAGGAGATGCCGTTCTGTCCCTTCAGCGTTGCCTGGGAACCGTATTGGAATGGATGCAGGAGAACGGGCTGAGGCTGAACCCGGACAAGACGGAGGTACTGAGGGTGGGCGCTCCCACAGTTGGGGACTTGGGAAACTCCCTCACTTTTGGGGGTGTGACTCTGCCCGCCAGGGATGGGGTCCGCAGCTTGGGGATCCATCTGGACCCGGCGCTCACTATGGAATCTCAGGTGGCGTCTGTGGTCCGTACCGCTTTTTTCCATCTTAGGCGGATAGCCCAGCTGCGACCCTACCTTGATGTGGGGGCGCTTACTACCTTGGTGCATGCGCTCGTAATCTCAAGATTAGACCACTGTAATGCGCTCTACGTGGGGCTACCTTTGAGGTTGCTGCGGAAACTACAGGTGGTGCAGAATGCTGCGGCCAGATTACTTAGTGGAGTGAGAAGATTCCAGCATATCTCGCCCACTCTGGCCGCACTGCATTGGCTGCCCATCCGATTCCGCATCGACTTCAAAGTGTTGATGCTTACCTATAAAGCCCTAAACGGTTTAGGACCTCGATACTTGGTGGAACGCCTTCTCCCACCAAGATCTACCCGTGTCACTCGTGCGAGCCAGGAGGTGAGGCTGAGGAGCCTAACGCCGAGAGAGGCCCGGAAGGAGAAGACCAGAAATCGGGCCTTCTCGGCGGTGGCTCCTCGTCTCTGGAACAACTTACCTCCTGAGATTCGTGTGGCTCCCTCGCTGGACATTTTTAAGAAACAACTAAAAACATTGATGTATAGGCAGGCTTTCCCAACAGAAAACTCCTGACGATTTTTCTTTTCTTATATCTTTCTTTGATTTCTATCTTAGTCTAGGTGCAATGTTTTAAAATTATATTGTTTCTTTTATTGTAAGCCGCCTAGAGTGGGCTAATATGTCCAGATAGGCGGGATAGAAATAAAATAAATAAATAAATAAATAAATAAACAAAGCAAACTGAGAAGGGGAAAAAAATATTAAACTACAAAATCGTGAGTTAAAAAAACTGCTTGATGATTTAAAAAGTAACAGCTCCACCATGTGGCTTTAAAGCAATATTGCACTATTTCAACAAAGTTTGTCACAAGTTGGCTTCAGAGCCAACGAACACAAAAACGATATTGTTTTGTTATAGAATGGTCCCAGTTGCTTGTTGCTAAAGTTGCGGGGCACAGGGAGAGGTCCACATGTTTAGAACAGCATACTTCATGGGATGGATGGGGAGGAATACTTTTACAGACCCTGCCATCTTTTTTTAAAAGTACGGGATAAGATAAATGATTATTTGTGAAACCACTGTCTCCCCTATATCAAGGAAATAGACATAAATATATGAACAGAGCCTTCTCATAAAATATTTACTGTTTTATGTTTTTTAGTTTAAAAACAAACCAGCTAAAAAATGAAGGCAGCATTTGCCTTGATTAAAAGCACCTTTTACAACAACCAAGAATAATTGCCAAACGCTTGTCTGAATCTTTAAATATTTACATGTTTGTCAATGGAAGGACAATGTAGAGGTGTCGTGAAAACATTACATTAATAGATTATTTTTTGTGAGCACAGCTCTTTGCCGCCTTTATATTACAGCCACTTTGTCCTGGAAAGGAAGTGGTGCCCTTTCCCTACTGAGGACCAGAGGGTTGGAGGATCCTGTGGTAGGGATCAAAAGACCGTTGCATAGGGGAAAAAATGAAGGACCTTTTTGTCCTTGCAATCAAATTGGAGTGATCTACAACATTTCTGTTTTGCAGGTGGAAGAACTAAAGCTGAGCAAGTTTAATCTGCCCTCAGATTTGATTTCTGAAGCCACTCTCTTAGAGCTGATGCAGTCTATCCTATCTGATCCCAATAACTCTAGTACTTCAATCGCTCCAGTTTCTGAAAACTCAGGAAGTTGCCAATAAATTGTATTGCTCTTCTTAACATTTTCCATCCTTGACAGCTGCCCAGATAGCAAGAGTGGGACAGGGAACTGTAAAGACATGAGTTTAAAGACACGTTGATCTTTATTTCTTGAAATGACCCGATCCCAATAGTTCCTTTCAAAATCAGTTTTGTCCTCAATTTCCCCCCTGTAAACTACTTTGAGGCTATTAAAAAAAAAAGAAGAAATGACATTAAACCATTCAGCAATCACCCCTATGAAAGCAAAACATATGCTTCCCTCCTAATAAGATGCAGTAGAAAGAAACTTATGTGAAAGGTTACAAATTAATATAAATAGCTCCTTGCACTTTCATGCAGCACTTCAAAACCTCCGAAATAAACAAACAAACAAACAAACAAACAAACAACACCTCCACCTCAGTCTGCTTTGCATAAAGCTACAGGCAATCAACCATCCAGTTACTTGATTGCAGGGTGGAGATAGGGGGGCTTGGATTTTGTTCCGTGAACTTCCAAAACAAGTCGGCAGTACTGCTGACCAGTCAGTCCTATACGTGATGGCCAGGTGTCCCATCTTACACAGAACATTTCTCTGTCCGAAGGGTGGTCCGAGGACAACCTCTGTATGAAAACCAAATATGTTTCCCTTCCTTGCATATTTTTATTTCGATATATATTTTGGCTCTAAGGTTTCCATTCTCGACAAAGGGCAAAAGAAAAAAAGCCTTAGAATGAAGGACTTCTTTGACTTTTTGACTGTTCGGCTGACCCAGATTGGTCAGTCCTGATAAGAAACCAGGAGGCTGACCTTTTGAAATAGATGCCCAAGAAATTGCCTACAGAAATAAGGTGGCTCCCCAAGGTGGCTCCCAAAGGTTAAAATTAGGATAAATCTTCATTAACTTCTCCACCTCGTTCTTATTTTAGCACACAGGCCATGAGAGCTATTTGTTTTATTGCACATGTATATTTTGGGGTGTTAGCCAGTTTCTGGATTGGAAAAAACCTCTCCTGGTGTGATGACTAAGAGGCAGTCATGAGAGGGAGGAATAAATTAAGAATGAGCACACATTCATTTTAGCTTTCTTTTGCTTGTTTTTAACCCATGCTTATTCTGTTAATTTGCTGGCTCTTTATGTCTGTCTGTCTGTTTATGCTTGAGTCTCAAGGGACAGAAATCATTGCCATTTGCCAGATCACCTGGAGGTCTGATCAGCAGATCCCAACCAACAGTTTTGTCTGACTCTGGTCCATTGAAAGGGTCCTACAAAGGGCTGCCCGGTCCAAATAAAGAGCCCTAAAAAAAAAGAAGAACAGAGGCCCCGAAGTCGCCCATCAAACAATCAACACCTCAACAGCAGACTAAGAAGGTACACAGATCTCCTGGTATTTTCTGCACTATAATTTAAATTTTTAACGATTGTATCTAAATTTGCAACTATACACATGAATTAACACAGGCATAACACAAAGTAGCACACCCAAATATCTGTATAAGGGATGTAAAACCTCTCTGTCTCATAGGTGAAAATGGCAGATCCTCAGATACATTTCCTGCCCTTGAGAGAGCCAGAGTTTTGCTGCATATTTTAATGGGAGCTTTCACATGTATACGAATAATTTTTGTGCAATTGCACAAAATGACAATAGTTACCACTTTACTGCACATACTTTTTAAAAAGGAGGTACTGTGGACGGGTTGTCTGCATTTTTAAAACCAACCACTCACTTCTTCTACAACTGCTGTACGAAAGAGACATTCATTCCGCGCAGAAACATTTTGCACAAAACGCAGAAACCTCAGAAGCAAATTAAAAGCGCTTGTCTGGAAATGAGAACTCTGGCAGCACTTAGCTATTCCTGGACAGTACTGAAATAGCCTGTCCCCACTGAGAAAACTTAACTAAAATCCTTTGTGTGTTTAGTCTTCTTGTATGCTTGGCTTCTTCAGTGTGGTCATCATACGGTCTTGCATGTGCCTTAAGACAGCTCCTTAATACAGACAGACACAAAGCAAGGTCTCACACATTTGCTGTAAAAGCTGGGCTGCAGCTTTAGAATAATACATGATCTACACTATTAGCCATATACGTTTAGGCAGCACTCTTTAACTTATAAAAAAAAATAAAGCATAGCCTGCAGTTTACGTAATGATGCTGCTTTAGGATAAAAATACTAACACAAAAGCAAAATACGATTATGATTATTCTCACAATAAAAGCTACAATCAGCATACAAAAATACTGTTTTTCATTTGCACTTCAGAGCACTTAGCTCCAGAATGTGTGTTTTCCACTCATTCCTAAGCAGTACTTTAATAAGACCTGAAAAATGATGATTGAAGGACTTCCACAAGAAAAATACAAATCATTGGACTGGATTCACATTTTGAGCCTACCCCAAAGAACTAGCTAGGACTTATGTTAGCCATAGGTTAAGTTAGATGCCCTCACAGAAACAGTAGGATTTCAATCTTTTAAATCATTTCCCCCAAAGATCAGAACAAATTAATGAAATGAAACAAAAAAATTATATAAATGGTTCCTATGCTCTGTAGAACCACCATCACGTAATTCTGTATCGGACAAGAAAGGATACTGAATAACAAGGATGCTTTTGTGCCCTACTTTACGTAGGATGCTCCTCTAATGGAAGGCAAACTTTGTTTTAAGGGCTGCCTATTCCAGGTCTAATTTAAAAATTAACAACTATAAAGAGGGAGAACAGGGGTCCTGAAGTTGCATATCACAAGCAACAGAACAGCATATCGAGCAGCAGATACAAATATCACCTGTTCCATCTTCTCACTACTGGTGGAATTAAGAGCTAAATTCAACTATTAATCTCAGCTAGAGCAGAAACATTTACGGAATGAAGTCAATACCTACGTCAGTCTCATTGATTCAGAAGGTCTACTATAATAGAGATTAACATTTGGAGTGATCCCAGACTCTCTTCTAAGCCTAAGTTTCTATCTTCTCACTGGACCAAGGAATCCACTACGCTTTTCCCCCAGATGTCACCGGACCGCAAATTCCATTATCCTTCGCCACTGGCTATGGTGGCTGAGGCTGATGGGTGTTGCAAACCAATGAGATACGGAAGGCTACATTTGTCCATTTGTTAATACAAATGACTGCCCATACCCAAGATCATGGACTGCAGGTGAAAGGAACTGATGTCCTGGAGAAAATAGAAGCATCCCCTGTCTTGGCATCTTTAGCTAGATTAAACAACATAGAACATTTTCATTAGGGATCTCCACCAGCTAACTAAACTTTTACCTCCAGCCTGCCAGGGGCACAGGAGGTGTCAAAAAAGAGAGATTCTCTCATTGGAATGTATTAAAAATTAATTTCACACATGATTCGGGACACCCACATGAACAGAGCATAGAACCACCAATGGCAAAGAGCACCTCCTTTCTTCCTGCTGCTTGGGCTTGCAGCTTCCTTGTGTTTTCATTCAAAAGGGGGCCAAGTGGCTAATATATTTATTTCTGTTACTTTCTTGAGCAAACAGATTCAGGAACAAGCTGCCAGCATCTATTTGCAGATCAGATGCAAAAGTGACATTTTCTAGGTACCAAAAGAGGTTCCAGAACAGAATGTTCAGAGTGCATTGACCGAGCAGCATATGGAAGAACTAAAAATAAAGGTGGGGAGAGAGAGAGAGAGAGAGAGAGAGGGAAAAAAGGGTAAAAGACAAGAGAGAATGTACGGTATATGCCACTGAAATCTAGGGCATGATTCATTAACAGAGGGACAGAGAGAAAGAAAGTGCTCATTAGCATTTTCCTGGGGATTCATGCATAATTTATGTAGAACAAATTCCTTCACACTGGTTCTGCATAAATTACTGTGGTTTGCAATTCATCACAGTCCTGTTTCCTCTGCATGTAAGTGGTACCCTCTCATTTCAGAGGCAGGCAAGATCAGACAAGAATGGGCTCAGATCAAGAGCCACAGCTGGAGCATTTCTGGGAGAATCACTGCACACTGGTTCCAGGGGTTGCCTACTGCACTGCTGCTCCCACAGCAGGGGGAAAGAGATGTGAGCTTGCAGCCAGATGACGTTTCCCTGGAATTGTTTTAAATGCATTGTGAACTATTTCACTTGAACTGTTGTTCTCAATGAGTTGTGATGGGGATGCACACCTTAACATGGTGAGGGAATCTAAGGATGCAATTAGACAGGTGTTTGTCCCACAGTTTGGTAGGAATTGGGCATGGCTTCATTCGCTCCTTTTCTCAGCAACTACACAATGTAGGTGCCATCACGAACCAGCCTGCCCCTGCTTGATGCCTACTCACACTTTCTAGGACCCCCGTCAAGGGCTACCATATTTATTTATTTATTTTGGTGCAATTAGAATCGCTCCGTTTCAGTGCTGTTCCAACCTATGTGAAACAGTGGACCCTCGACTTACAGACGGCTCAACTTACAGACTTTTCAAGTTACAGACTTCTCTGGCTGCAAAATTTAGATTCGACTTGCAGCCAGAGAATCGACTTACAGACCAGAAAAAAAAAACCAAAATGGAATAAAAATAGAATAAAAACCACTGGTTATGGGATTAATCGGTTTTCAGTGCATTGTAGGTCAATGGAGATTCGACTTACAGACTTTTCGACTTGCAGCCACCATTCCAATACAGATTAATTCCTTAAGTAGAGGGTCCACTGTAGCTGAATCAAAGCAAAGCAGCTGGCTTAAGCTGTTCCTTTGCTTAAGCCATAGGTTCTTAACCTGTAGTTCGCAAACCCTCAGGGGGCTGCAGAGTCCTCACAGGGGGTCTGCAAAGGCTTAAATGATCCTTTGTAGTTGAAACAGAAAGAAAGGATTAAAGAAAGATAGCAAGGAAGAAAAGGAAACGTAGAACAACATCTTAATTCTCCCTGCTTGTTTATATAAAACTTGGCTTTTCTAACTTACCGCCTCCAATAAAACAAACAAAAGTAAAAACTCATTTAAGAAAACGGTTGTTTGATCGCATATAACTGTTTGATATGATGAGAACATGCAAATGAATGATGCTGAGTGGCTGAGAGACAGCATGTGACATTTCTTGCTACTGCACAGACATTCAGAAGCTGCAGGAAGAGAGAGTCAGAGTCAGTCAGTGTCAGTGTTCGGACAGACTTCATGATCATGTTTCTTCTTCGATATCTGCTAATAAAACTGTTTGGCTATTGTCCAGTAAAGTGACTTTCTGATATTACTACTGTGAACTTCGCAACAATACATTTTGGGTCAGCCTCAGAATGGATCGCTGGCTGAATTTGAAACGTACAAGAACTGATGCTGTTGATGAGGGTGCATCCTGTTCAAAGCAAAATAAAGCTTTATCCAGTCATCTTTAAAAAGTGTTATTATAGCAAGGAATATCTGTCAGTGAGGTCCTTTATGAGGAATGTTAAATAAATATTTGATGCACTTTAGGGTTTTAAATCTCAAGTTAACTCTTGGTGGTTCACAGCAACAACAAAAAATAGTTAATGGGGGTCCATGGTAAAGAAAAGGTTAAGAACCGGCTTAAGTCATTTAACAGTCTTGAGAAATTAAAAGCTTCTTTGCCTCTTGCCCATGGAAGGAAAGGAAGTCTTTAATTTTGTTTTAATTGTTGCCAATGCACCAGTTATGCTTTGAAAGGGTTTTTTCAAAAGCCCTTTCAAAGCATCACTGATGTACTGTGTCAGCTACAATTAAGAGAGAGAGAGAGAGAGAGAGAGAGAGAGAGAGAGAGAGAGAGAGAGAGAGAGAACTTCCTCTTCCTTCTCTTGTGCAGGCAAAACTTTTCATTTCTCGACGTCATCAAGGGGCTTAGGCAAAAGCACAGAGGAGGTGACATGAGGGGGATTTTTGCTGTTTTTGTTTTATTTTCTCTTTAAAGGGAAAGAAGATTGATCCAGGTGCAGTGCAGTTGATACTTGCATATGGATGCACAAATCGCCCCAATGCTGCAAAGATCACCCTAAATCAGTGGCCCCCAACCTTGGGCCTCCAGATGTTCTTGAACTACAACTCCCAGAAGCCTTCACCACCACCTCTGCTGGCCAGGATTTCTGGGAGCTGAAGTACAAGAACATCTGGAGGCCGAAGGTTGGAGACCACTGCTCTAAATGATCTACCGTATCTCAGCCCAGATTGTCCCTGTTTAGTACAATCTTGACTGATCCAGGCCACCTAGCTGCACCCTAAGTGTGTTGGGGAAGGCAATGTAATCGGGAGCAATGTAATTGGGAGGCTAGACTCTGCTAGGATGCAGGACCTCTGGACTCACCAAAGGCAGAATGGTCGAAGCTGAAATATGAGACTAAGATGCATTCACTCTTTTTACAGTTAACAGTCACATCAGCAGAACAGAATTGATAGATCCAATGTTGATGGGGCAGAGACACATCTGAAGTGCAGTGGAAGGTGACAGCAGGGACAGTCAAGTCTTTGTTAGTACTGCACAGACAGTAAATCACTTCCGAATAGTTGATTCCTAGCAATCACTATGATGAGACAATCCAAAAAGAAGCAAGATATAGAGCTGGAAGATGAGATTCCCAAGTCAGAAGGCACAAAGGTGCATACTGGGGAAGAGCAAAGGACAAGTACATGAATATTACAACAGATATGGAAAGCAAAACCTCGCAGATTAGATATATGTCCTGGTCCTCAAGAAAGGGAATTCTAAAAAGTGCAGTAGCTATAGGACTACTGCATTAACTTCCATGCAAGCCAAGTGCTGCTCAGGATTTTGCAGCAGAGTTTTTTTGCCATATATGGAATGAGAAGTCCCAAATATTTAAGCTGAATTCCAAAAAGAAAGACACACTAGAGCTCATATTGCAAATATGTTTGGTTGCTGGAGAGTGGATTAAGATGAAGGAGGAGTGAAAATTGATGGAACAGTAATTTAAGATTTGCAGAGAACAGAGAAGTTACTTACCTATAACCATGGCTCTTTGAGTGGTCCTCTGTGAATCCACACAAATGGGTTTAGACTGTGCCTGTGCAGGATTCTCAGAATATTCTAGAGCTTAAAATAAGTGATTAATAGTACGTTGCCCCGTGGTGCTCATGCTCCTCCCGCCCATCATACCTCAGTTCCAATGTCCGTCGCTGTCAAAGTTCTGACCCCATAAAGCTCAAGACAACAAGTACGGACAGCAGGGAGGCTGGGTGGAACGTGTGGATTCACAGAGGACCACTCAAAGAACCATGTTTACAGGTAAGTAAACTCTCTTTCTTCTTTGTGGCTTCTGTGAATCCACACAAATGAGTGTCTAGCAAGCTCACTTACCAGAAGGAGGGCTGTCACGCCAACAACAAAATCAACACAGCTCTTCCAAAACTTGCTTCCCTCTTGGCCCTGAGGTCCAGACGGTAGTGCATCACAAACGTGGACGGTGTGGACCAAGCGGCTGATCGGCAAATGTCCAAAACATCAATACCATGCAACAAGGCCATCGAGGTAGCAATCACTCTCATTGAGTGCCTTTAATGCCTCTGGTGGAGCTTTGCCAGCCAGTTCATAGGCCAAGATGATAGTAGACACGATCTATCTAGAAATGGTCTGTGCCGAGGCAGGAGAGGCTTTACAATCTGGAAGAGGTGCAAAAGTCTTTAGTCCTGGACGTGTAAAACGCTAAAGCCCGACGAACATCTAGGGAGTGGAGCATGCGCTCAACGTCTGAAGAAGGATTGGGGAATAATGTATTCGCGAAGGCTTTCACAGCCGGGATCTAATGGTTGTTGTGGGTATTTGGGCTCTTTCGGCCGTGTTCTGAAGGTTGTTCTTCCTAACGTTTTGCCAGTCTCTGTGGCCGGCATCTTCAGAGGACAGCACTCTGTGCTCTGGTGTAGTTGCTCCCAAGCAAACTATACCAGAGCACAGAGTGCTGTCCTCTGAAGATGCCGGCTACAGAGACTGGCAAAACATTAGGAAGAACAACCTTCAGAACACGGCCAAAGAGCCTGAAAAACCCACAACAACAATTAGGGAATAACATTGAGAGAATCAAAGGTTGATTAAAATGGACACTTAATGCAACTTTGGGAAGGAAAGAGGTGTCAGGATACAGTACAAGATTATCTTGTGTGCGAAAGATGCCAAAAGGCTGCCAATTCACTCGCTCTTCTTGCAGAAATTATTGCCATCAAGAACAACGTTTTGAAGGAGAGGAGTCTAAAGTCCAACAAAGCCATAGGCTCGAAGGGAGGACAAATGAGAGCTTTCAAAATGACCTGTAAGGACCATTGTGGCAATGGAGGATGAATGGTTGGTTGGACGGATGTTGCGTAAGCCTCTTAAAAACATCTTCAGTGTTGGGTGTGAAAATAAATGTGATGCCTCTGTTCCCAGAGGTTGATAAGCAACAATAGCCGATATATAAACTTTGAGAGTAGAAATGGCTAAGCCCTGGTCAAACAGGTGTCACAGAAAGATGAGAAGGGTATTCAAAGACACCGGAACAGGTGACAACTTTTTAGACACAGCAACTTCAGAAAATTATTCCCTTTGTAGGAATATAAGAGTTTAATTGAAGGTTTTTTAGCTTTTTCCAAAACCTCTTTTATCTTGGGAGAATCCTCCAAGCTGTGAGATGTAGTGACTCCAGGACTGGATGGCAGATGTTGCCTGCATCCTGTGTGAGAAGATGTGGACAAAACGGTAGTCTGAGAAACTGGGTTACCATTCGTCCTGAGTGTGGTAAACCACGGTTGCTAAGGCCACCATGGGGCCACCAGAATAGCATTGGCTCCTAGCTGGCGAATCCTGATCAGTGTTCTCTGAATTAGTGGAATGGGGGAAACGGGTAGAGAAGACAGTCTTCCCAGTCCACCATGAAGGCATCTCCCAAAGATACTCCGCCTTTCCCCGCTCACGAGAAAACATGTTGCACTTGGTGTTGAACTGAGTCACAAACATGTCTATGGTCGGAGTTCCCCACCATTCGCAGATCATCAAGAACATGGAGTTATCGAGCTCCCATTTTTGAGTCTGGATGTTCATACGACTCAGCCTACTCAGGCTACTTCATTGTCATCTGTTGATACATGAATGGCTATTGGAAAGACATGATGTTCGTAGCACCATTCCCAAAGATGGACTGCCAGATACAGAAGCGACATCGAATGGGGGGTACCTCCCTGCTTATTTATGTAAAACATGGTCGTAGTATTGTCTGTGACCACTTGAACTCCTCAACCTGGATGGAAAGACCAAAATGCCTTGATGACTGCCAACATTTCCAAGTGATTTATATGCAGAAGTTTTTTGACCTGGACCGCAGAGCGTGAATCTTGTGAGGACCACAATGCACACCCCATCCTGTTGGACTGGCGTCCACTGTCACTTGGATCATCAGTTGAACAGGCTGGAAGGGGCGGCCCATTAGCAGATGCGGTACAAATGTCCACCACATCAGTTGCCTTGCGAGTCTGGTGTTATACACAGGCGCTTGGTAGGTTTGTGTGTCAGTGCATCGAATTGAGACAGAGTACCAAGCCTATAGAGAGTGCATTTTTAGCCTCGTGTGCCGAAGAGCAGATGTAGTCGAGGCCATGAAACCCAGAAGATGTTGTGTGTGATGGGCAGATATCTTGACGAAGTGATGGAAGGGACAGATTGCTCAACATAGCTTCTGAATTACTTCGGGTGGGAGGAAGACTTTCGCATTGATTCAATCTAGACGCGCACCTATATAGTTCATGACCTGAGAAGGCTAAAGATGAGATTTCTCCATATTGACTTTAAGGTCAAGGTCTACCAATGTCTGAAGAGCAAAGCTGGTGTCTTGCAGGGTTTTTTGAAAGGAAGCAGCCACAATCAACCAACCGTCTATATACGGGAAGACCGTGATGTTGTGAAGATGAAGGTATGCTGCTACCGGAGCCATGCATTTTGTGCTTCTCGGCGTGGTGGACAGTCCGAAGGGAAGGGCGCAGAATTGATAAGCCATATCTATGAAGCAAAATTGAAGATATTTGCGATGATGTTGATGGATCAAAATATGAAAGTAGGCGTCCTGTAGGTCTATAAGAACAAACCAATCTTCTTGACACAGAAAAGGGATGGTGGAGTTTAATGTGACCATACGGAAACACCATGGATGAAGGTAAGTGTTCAACAGCCTGAGATCTAAAATAGGCCTGAGACCACCATCTTTCTTGGGAACTGTGAAATAGCGGGAATAGAAGCTGTCTGGAATCTCTTGAGGGGGAACACGTTGGATGGCCTGCTTTTGGAGAAGGATAGACATTTCTTCCTCTAGAGCCGATGCGCAAGTTGTGGTCTTGAGTTGGCTGATGGGAGGAAGTTCCGTGAACTCTAGGAGGCAGCCAGAACATATGATAGCCAGCACCCAAGCGTCCTTGGTGATTAGTGACCAATTGTCTAAGAAAGGGGCTAGCCTGGAATGATCAGGGATATCGGGTGGAAGGATTATAGTGAAAGAGTCAAAGGTACTGTTTCCCTTTCTCTGCTGGCCGTCGGTAGGATTGCCGGTGTTGAGTGGGTGCCTGAGACATGAAGGCAACATTAGCAAAAGAAGACTGAGGGAGGTTGGGTCTCCCTTGTGTGGGAGGCCTGTACGGATGGTAAGACTGACGAGATGGACACTGGTATTGTTGTTGATTGAACTGTCTGTGCCATTGGTATCTTTGGAATCTTGGTTGTTGATCTGTGTAAGATCTAGCCATCTTCCTAATTTTATGAAGGCTTCCCATGACCTCATCAGTCTTCTAACTGAACAAGCCGGCACCGTCAAAAGGGAGTTCCTCAATGCATGATCTCGCATCATCAGTGATCCCAGAAGAACGCAACAACCATGCATGTCTTCTTAGAGCAATCGCAGCTGTCATGGATTTAGAAGCAGCATCTGCCATGTGGCAAGACACCAGTCTTTGTTGTTTTGCCAATGTTGTTGCTTTTGAGTGGGCATTAAGAATGGTGGCTCTACTTTCCTCAGGGGCAACCTGAAGGACAGGCAAGACTTTGGCCCACAGTTGCCTCTGGTATGCTCCCATCACCACCTGATAACTTGACACCCTCATTATGAATGAGGTAAGAAAATAAAGCTTACGTCCTAAGACATCTAGCTTCCATCCTTCTCTGTTGGTCAGGGTGACCTTTGACCTGTTCCCCATTCGAGATTGATTAGACTGTACAATCACTGAATTAGGAGGAGGATGTTTGGTAAAGAAGGAGGTGTCATTCCCATGTGTCCTGTAGTAGTTTTCCACTCTCCTAGAAACCTGCATGGAAGTAGATGGTAGGCTCCACAACTCCTTGATGAGGTCCAGCATTGCCGAAATGAAGGCACGACTCAACAGGGAGGACTTTTCCTGATTAATGTCATCAAATACTAAATCTTGCTTGGGTGGAGGTGGTTGTTCAACATCTAATTCAAGCGATTTAGCCATTTGTGAAATCATCTGTGAGTACAAGGTGAAATCTTCAGAGAGGGAGGGAGGATGAAGGTCTGCCACATCTGAGTCAGGGGTAGGCAGGTTAGATGGAGCTTCCTCTGAAGCCTCTGAAAGTACATCTCGATCTGAAGCTGAGGAAGTTGAGGAGCCCCTCTGAAGGAAAAGGGAAGAAGGAGATAGTGATGTCTTCTCAATTCCTGAACTGGAGCTCGAGAACACGGTATTGAAGCAGGCTCCTTAGATGTATGGTGTACAGGTGATGATGCTGTCTGACGGTGAGAAATAGGTATGGCTACTGTTGAAGAAGCATGAAATTTCTTTGAAGTATGAGTCGCCTGTGTAGGGACATCCCGCCGTGGAACGTGGCATTTAGTCGGCTTTGGCACTGGAGGGTTGATCTCGTAAGACACTCGATGCCAATGTCAAGGGGGAGAAAGTGATGGAGATGATGGAGAGGCATAGATGTACCACACTCTTCTGTGTCTCTCATACCTCCCAGTCTCATAATAGGGATCGACATCAAAGCCGTCGTCTTGATATCAATGTTGATCGCCCCTAAGATCAACCTCCACATAGATAGGTTTGTCATAATCCAATCAAACTCGATGTCGAGAAGCTCGAGGAAGGGCAACCACTTCCCGGAGTGAAGGGTATTATCAAACCGGAGAGATGTGTCAAAGCTTGGTTGTCCGCTTGCTTGGAGGAGACTGATGCGGAGACATCTCCAAGTTCGATAGATGGATCACTGTCTCCTGCCCAACAGACATGGGGCTCGAACAGGCAGAGGCCAGGATGGAAATAACATCAGCCTCAAGATGGCCTGGGCTCGGAGATTGGCTCAGGATCAACACTCAAGCCTGAGCCTGTGGTGGTGGTACAGAGGAGATCCCTTCAGATAATGAGTCAGGATCTGGTAGATCTCTAGATTACTCCTCCAGTATAGGGGATGGCAGAGAAGCTGAGACAGAAGAAATCTCTCAGGATTGAGTAGATTTAGATGAATGTTTATCCTTCTTCTGCTTAGTCACACCTTTCTTTTGGCTTTCTACAGATGGAGGCTTCGACACCGAGCTCAAAGTTGATGTCGAAGTCTTCTTTGGTACCAACACCAAAGACTTTTGTTTAGATGATTTAAAAGAGGATCTCAGTGATGGGGTAGCCGGTACTGATGACACAGCAGGCTCCGGGCGAGGAGTAGAAGGTGAAACTGGGACCAACTCCATGGCTGTAGGTTTAGATGGGGAAAATGATTTCTCCCACAGGTAGGATCTAAGTCTCTGTAAGTGCAGCTTAAGGGCCGACTTGGTAAGCTTCTTGCATTCCTGACAGGAGTGAATTTGATGCTTCTCCCCTAGGCAAAATAAACAGTGGCCATGGATGTCTGTGAATGGAATCTTACCGGCACACGAAGTACACCGCTTAAACGGGCCTAAGGAGGCCATAAAATTATTCGACCCCTGGGAGGAGTAGGGAAAAAGGGAAAAGGACTCACGAAAAATGTTAAGAATTGTCAGATGTCCAATGCTGAGGTCAATATCCGAATAATGACAATCGATAATCACAATAAAGATTGGATTCAAAAGGGAAGGTCGATAAACAGGCCGTAAATCAAAGCCAAATAAGTCCAAATCAAGTCCATAATCCAAAGGCAGGAATCGGTAAACAGCGCATATGTCAATAACCAGGAGACAACATACAAGCAGAATCAAAATCGTAATCCGTAGATAATCCGAGGTCAAATTTTCCAGAGACAGAGAGGATAATCAGAAAAAAACAGACCAGAATCAAACCAGAAGATTGGAAAAAATGATAGTTCTAGCACAAGAAGTCCGATAGCAGCGGTGGCAAAAAGGAACTAAGGTATGACGGGCGGGCGGAGCATGCACGTCATGGGGCAACGTACTATTAATCACTTATTTTTAGCTCTAGAATATTCCGAGAATCCTGTGCAGGCGCAGTCTAAACCCATTTGTGTGGATTCACAGAGGCCACGAAGAAGAAACAATGTTATTAACAGAAAATAGCAATGACTGGAAATGAATACAGAGGAAGTTTAAAGGGGAGAAGGCAAAAGCAGGGTTGCAGTTAAACATTAAGGAGATAGAAATAATGGACTATAGAATGATTACATGACTTTTTAATGAAGAAATCAAAGCAACTGAATATTTTGTATACTTATTTCAGTCATCGATTCAAGCAGAGAGTACAGCCAAGAAAATATAAGAAGATTAAGACTTCGAAGGGCAGCCTTGAAGGAACTTAGAAGTAAGGATGTGTCACTGGAGAGTAAGATCAAGATAATCCACATTATGGTATTTCTGATTATTATCTACCGATGTGAAAGCTAAACATTAAAGAATGATAATAAGGGGGGGGAACCAATTTGTTTGAAATGTGGCATTGCAGGAGAGCTTTATGTATACAGTGGATTGCCAGAAAGATAAACAAGTGAACTCAAAACAAGCCTGAGCTCTCCCTAGAAGGAGAAATGAATGAACTGAAGTTATTCTACCTGACCAATATCTTGAGAAGACAAGCCTTACAAAAGACTGCAGTGTTAAGAATAGATGAAGGCAGCAGGAAAAGAGGACAGAACACGAGATAGATTGGTTCAATAAAGGAATCCACAGTCTTGAGCCTGCAAAATCTAAACAGGGTTTTTAATGGTAGGACCTGCTGGAGGTCACTTATTCAATAGGTCGCCATAAGTTAGAACTTGATGGCACACAACAACAACAACAACAACAACAGCAACAACAACAACAACAGCAACAACAACAACGAGGAGACTCAGTTATGCTTTGGTTCCAGTTATAAACAAGAGTAGGGAACATCTGGCCTTCTACATGCCACTAAACTGCTGCTTCCATAAGCCCTACCTGGTTAAGTCAGTGATGGGGGTAATGGGAGTTGTAGTCCAACAATATGATCACACATGAATCAGGTGTCCCCAGTAAAAGGGCTAACACAGTTCGGCATTTCCATCACATTATGGATAAGGAAGTACATGTGACAGAGGCTGGCTTTGGGCAGGCAGAGATTCTTTTCCCTACACATGATCCTAAACCAGCACTATGTCGTTGTTTGCTATAGTTTACTTCCTCCTGTGTTGCAGGAAAGCTGTAGCCATCCCACCTTACAGGGAAAGAGGCAAAGGAAGGCTTCTGCCACAGCAAAGGTGAGAAGCACCCTGGGCAAAGGGCTCTGGGGAAGAGAGCCGAGGGGGGGGGGAGGAATCCTAGATCTTCCTTTCCAATGGAGGAGAAAAACCAGGACAACCATCAATCTGCCCTTAAGGGGGAAAGGGAGCAAAGGAAAAGGGCCTATTTCTGTTCTCAGCCCTACAGAACCATGGTTTAGGAAGCCAGAATTCTTAAACGTGAAAGGGCCCTGCTATTAAATCTACCAACCTTTCCCTTTTAAGAACATAAGAAAAGCCATGCTGTAGAACACAAAGGGCCTATTTACATAGTTTTTAAAAAAAGAAGAAGGTAAAGGTTCCCCTTGACAATTTGTCCAGTCGTGTCCAACTCTAGGCAGCGGTGCTCATCTCTGTTTCCAACCCACAGAGTTAGTGTTTCTCCGCAGACAATCCTCCATGGTCACGTGGCCAGCGTGACTAGACACGGAACGCCGTTTACCTTCCCCCCCCCCCAAGGTGGTCCCTATTTATCTACAGTACTTGCATTTGCATGCTTTCGAACCGCTTGGTTGGCGGGAGCTGGACAAGCGACGGGGGGATTCGATCTTACGATTGCAGGTCTTCTGACCTTGCAGCATAGAGGCTTAAAAGGAGAATCTGAGACCTATAGCCTCTCCAACTATCCAGCGTTTTCAGACAATCCAAAATGCTGCTGCTAGACACCCTCTAACCACATCTGGCTTAATATGCATATAGGCTACCTATTTAAGTCAGTTCAAGATGTTGGCTGTTGAAGTAGGGCCCTTCCCCTTTTCAGCTCTGTAGTTCAGCACTCTGTTCACTCCATGACCTACTGGCTGCCTACAGAAAATTCACAAGCAGGGCATGTGGGCCACAGCCCCCGCCTGCTCACGTTCTGCAGCAACTGGTCTACAGAGGGACACTGTGTCTGATCTGGGAAGGGCTCTGTAGCCATCACAACTAGTAGCCATTCATCACCTTATCCTCCATGAATTCATTAAACCCTCCTTCAAATATGTCAGCAGCATTAATGGACATCTCTAAATCTTGTACACCATGTGTGGGTATGAAGAAAATGTGATGCCGGAGGAGAGCTTTGTGGATACCCTAGACTGCCAGAAAGACAAACAAGTGGGTCCCTAGATCAAATTAAGCCTGAAGTACTTTTTCCCTGGAGGCAAAAATGACGAAACTGAGGTTGTCCTACTTTGGGAACATCATAAGGGAGGAAAAGATAATAGTGATGGGGAAGGTGGAAAGCAGCAGGAAAAGAGGAACGCCAAGTATGAGATGGACTGGCTCTCTAAAGAAATCACAGGCTTGAATTTACAAGAGCTGAGCAGACCTCACATTTGAATATGAGAGTTTGTCCTTAAGATGCCATCATGTTCTTGTCCTTTTGCCTCTTATTTTGTTTTTGTTTGCTTGCTGTTCTTTGCCTATAGACCTTATCATGTATTCCCTTCTTGCCTTGTTCCAGGCCTCAACACGGGCTGAAATCCTATTGCTCAGTATAGTAAGTTGCACAAAAGTAGGCCTATTCAAATCAGTGGGTCAACTTCTCCATAAGTGCCATATATATATATGAGTACATATATAGTATATGTACTCATATATAGTATATGTACTCATATACCCTGTATATTCCATTCTCTCTTTTCTAAGTATTGGAAAGAGAATCTCCTTTTGGCAGTAATAATAAAATCAGAAATAAAACTTGAACATGTAAGCAGGGTCCTCTGCATCTCGAAGGATTAATGGTCAGATGGAAGGATAATGCCCCTCAGACCATTAACCACATCAAGTAATAGATGTTCAGGGGATGCCTCGTGCCAAGGTTGTTCTCATCATTCTAAGATAGAAAGGGGAAATTATATATACATTTATCATGGGTAATCAGTTTCAATTGGTATGTACATGCCACTTGTGAAGAATAAGTGCCCTATGCACTAGCTAGTCAAATTGCTTGAACAATTCCTTAACAGTCCGTTTGACTGATAATAAGAAGAGAAGGTGGGGGGAAAAGATAAGCAGTCAGGAGATTTGTACAGTGGTGCCTCGCACAACGAATGCCTCACATAACGATGAATTCACACAACGATGGCTTTTTCTGAAAAATTTGCCGCCTCACACAACGATGTTTCCTATGGGGAATTTCCGCACAACGATTTTGGGACCATGCTTCACACAACGATTGCATTTTGGGTCCCCTGTTTCACTGAACGATGTTTGCAAAAAAGAGCAGGAAAGGTGGCTGTTAACAGTTTTAAATGCTTGGGATCATTGAAGCACCTTCTAATACGGGTGCACACCTGATTTGGCTTTGATCTGAGTCTTCGTTAATTTATGGTGAATATTTTTGTGCCCCATAGGAAACAATGGAGCTGTCAGATTTTGACAGCTGTCAAAAGTTGGTGGGGGGAAAATTCAGCAAAAATTAACGAAAAGTGAGATCAAAGCCAAATTAAGTTTGCACCCGTTTTAGAAGGTGCAGAAGCTATTCCAAGCATTTAAAACCGTTTTTGACCCTTTTATGACACACTTAAATTTGCAAAAATTGACTTCGCTAAACCATTAAAATGCATTGGAAAGGCTGCAATGCATTTGAATGGAGGAAACATTGTTTCACACAACGATGTTTCCTATGGGGATTTTCACTCAGCGATGGCAATCCGTTCCAATTGGAACGGATTAACCGGTTTCCAATGCATTCCTATGGGAAATGGTGTTTCGCAGAACGATGATTCACACGATGAATTTTTTGGAACCAATTAACATCGTTGTGCGAGGCACCACTGTATATTTATGTTCCCGCTTTCCTTCTTCCCACTGATACATGATTATGGGCTTGCAGTTAACACCCTCATGTTCTTCTAAGAAAATATATACATCTATATTGCACCCTATTTTGGCTTCAATTTGCCTTCCTTAATTAATTCTTGCAACAGTGGTTCTCAGAGTCGGGGCTAAAGAAGTTATTGGCTCACAACTCTCTCAGAAGCCTTGGCCTGCTCAGTTAATGCTCAGGGCTTCTGGGAGTTGTAGTTCATGGCCCGAAGTGGCAAAGTTTAGAACCTCTATTCCAACTTACATTTTCACTCCATACATACAAGTTTGCTTCATGGTCACTTACGTATTGATCTTAGAGCTTCCTTTCATATATCAAAAAGCACACCAAAAGTGTAGTAGCGGAGCTAGGGCCTGCAAAGTCAAAGCCCTGAGACCTGCTGAGCAGGAAAGATTATGACAGCTGTCTCACACAGAGACACGCGCCGGGGTCCCCTGTTCCTTCTGAGCTTAGCTCAACTACAATCCTCTCAGCAGCTGAGAAAGAAATGGATTTTCCAAGGAACTATGTACAGTGGCAGGATATTCTTGTTGTGATCCCCATTGTTTGAGGGTAGACGGATCTGGAATAGCCAATTAAGAGACATTAAATTTACAAAAGACCTGCTCCTCAATGGTTGATGTTTACTGAATCGTTGATAGAGATGCTTGAACTCTCCTTATGAGTGAGGAGGCTACATAGACTAACATGATGAACACACTTCCATATTTACCCTACACCATTGTGTTCCAATAAACACCATCTTGAAATTATTCTGAAATAGGAGTGAGCAGCATGCACTGCACTCTCGCCAACCAGGGATCCTTTAAATCAGTGGCTCCCGAACCTTGGGTAAACCAAATGCAATTCCCAGAAGCCTTCACCACTGGCTGTGCTGGCTGGGATTACTGGGAGTTGCAGTCCAAGGACACCTGGAATACCTTAAGTTTGGGAACCACTGTTTTAAATATTCTTTGGAACCCTTCCAGCTCGTACCCTTCTACAATCTTGTGATTTTTTTCTGATTTGAAAAGGAAGTGAACAACAATTATAAAGAACAGACCTATGATATAAAGAAGAGAACAGTAACAACTCAGCATCCCGTCTCCTGAAATTCAGAATCAAAACCTGAGACCTGGTGATGGGTCCTTGTGGTGACAGAAAACTGGCAGGCAAGGGTGGTGAGGCAACTAGAAACTGTTTCTGGAGTAAGTGGTTGTGGAAATGGGCACAAAGCGAATCCAGATAAATAGGAGCCGAAGGGGAATGAAACCCAGCCAACCAGGTAATACCACATCTGAGAACAAGGGCGGGAGCTTATTTATGTGCCTCAGCAGAGAGCAAAATGCTGGCAGAAGCTGCAGTGGTTGCCACCATTCCTACTAGGTGGCATCTTTACATTACCACACGTAACACTTGACACATATTTTCAGTGCTACCATGATTTAGAGACGGTTCACCGCTATCCCCCAGAGAGTTTTCCGGGGCCTGCACCACTGCTTTCAGGATATTTTCAGGAGAGTGCAAGAAGCGGTCTTGCAAACTGCAAGGCTAGTGCTCCACTCCCTCAGTGGCTCCAAATGGCAGAATGACCTCAAGGCCATGACCCCACCACCACCACCACCACTGGCAATATCCCCACACTCCTTGTCTCCCCCTTTTTTGTGTGGTGAAGTCGTACAAATGCAACACACACAACAAACATTAACTGGGAACGGGTTGGGGGGAGGGAGGGAGATGCTTTACGAAAGATTTACTCCTCAATTGTTGATATGCCCCCATGGAGCTGCCTGCATTTCTGGACCCAACCTATGGGCTGAGGTGGCTACAGGGAGTGTCATGATGGCCACCGGTATATCCAGATTTAGAACGGCACCACTAACCTCCACTGTACATACAGTAATTTTTACTTTTATAGCCTTCGAAGTACAGAGGCAGTTACAGATTGAAAATTGTGGTTTTCTGACATCCTGCTGTAGGGTGGGAGTAGCTGTTTGCAGATTGCATCTGACTTTGCATTGTGTTTCCTGGGGCACTCTCAACGCACTCCCCCTGCTCATGGGAAAAGGATTTATGAGTGACACTTTGTAAAATGCTGGACCCATCTCTTTACTAAAGACTCCTTTGTGAATGGGGGTGGTTTCTTCAGACAGTCCATATTTAGAAGAAGTTGTTGAGTGGCCCGAGTCCAAAGTGTGGTGTTGCTCTAGCATCTCTGTTTTGTTTAATTTTTTCTCTCTTAAGTTGTTCAGTAAAGAAAGACATTCTTTTCCCAATATTTATGCCCACATGTTCTTATTTTTAAAAACAGGTACAAAAAGGATGCACCAATGTGTGCCTGCATTTTGAATGAGGAAAAGGATTGGGCTGTACTCTCGTTTTCCTTACTTTGGGGAGTTTACCTTCAACTGTTTCTCTTTTTCCCGTATAAAAAAAAAAGGATTTGTCTCCTCTTTGGGAAATTATAACAAATTAGTAAAATTAGAACAGTAGGACATACAGTAAGATTTCCCTGTATCTGTGGGGGGGGGTTGGTTCCACCCCCAACCCCACAGATGCTGAAAACCACAGATCATTGCAAACATTATACATACCATGGTAAAAGAAAAAGATCCAGAAATAAGTATTTTACTGCATATTACCATAACTGGCCACTAGAGGAAGACAGAGAACATGCTATGAACTCAGCAACAAGAATACTGTACATAGCATGGTCTCTGGCTCCCTCTAGTGGCAAGTTCTAGTGAAAACATCATGAAAATACGTGTTTCTAGTATTTTTCTTTTAATATTTTTAATATTTTCAGACTGCAAATAAGTGAAAACATGGATACTGATCCCACAGATACAGGGGTCTTACTTTATATTCAAAACAGAGTATAGTATAGCAAATCTAGCATAATTTCTGTGATACATAGGTAATAAAAACTGCTCTTGTTTCAGGGTCTGCTAAAAGAAATCCAACTCAAACACAAGGTACATGCACACATATGTAGGGCATATTACTATCTGCAGTAAATAAGGCACTCAAAGATAGCTTGGAATGGGATTTTCTTCTCTGTTTTTCAGAACTAGGGCCTGAAAACTGGCGATAGCTCACAATATTCTTTATTAAGGTAATCAGAAGTATGCTATGGAATTTTGTTTTCATTTACTTAGGACACTGATACTGAAAACTTGTCTAACTTTATTAGAGACTAATGATTTAACATGCAGGAAGATACTGCTCAAACACTCACAACAGACAAATTATTTCTAAATTTACTGCAAAGTTGAATCTTCCATTTAAAAGCACAATTACAATACTGGCAGGTACACACAAAACATATTAGGATGCCAAGTCATCCAGAACCACATTAAGAAAATAATAAATTCCTCATGGTAGAAGATATTTTTGAACATTGTTGCCCTGTACCCTAGTAAGCTCTTTGCAATATATATATAAACACTAAATAAATTGCACAGGGAGTTTTGTCACTCCGATGTTGTTGTTTTTTAAGGGAGACTATAGCCACATTTAATATGGTTTATCATTAAAAGGTAGACTGTAAATATCAATTTTTTTTAAAAAAAAAAAAAGCTTGTCTCCTGAAGAAAAGCTAGATTTTGAATCTTGTAGTATCTTTACTGTAAATCATGCTGAAAAAAAATAATTTAGAATGAATAGAAGAAAGCCTAGTCTCTCATTTATTACTTATTTTTTAAAGTTTGTCTACTGGTGAACTAACTAAGTACAGAACAAACATACACAAATGACAAATATACACAAACAAAGATAATAAAACACGCTAAAATGAAACTATCCTTTAAAAAACAGCAATACTAAAAACAAATTTTAAAAGCCAAGTTAAAATGTCTTGACATTTCTTCTCATGAGTGTATGATGCCTGGCTAAATTGAAATGTATAGTTCATATGGTGTGGCAAAAATATGTGATGGGAGGGGATGAGTGAGGAGCACTGAATGTTGGCAAAAATGATTCTGATTGGCTGACAGAAGCTCTGGAGAGACTTTAGGAGCAGTCTGTTGTGGAGAGATCAGAGAAAAGGGTGGTTTTGGAGTCCGGAGTCGGAGACAGAAGCTGGAGAGAGACGTTGGAGGAAGATGGTGGGGAGAATGAAAGATTGTGCCGAGTGAATATAAAGCCTAGGAATACACAATGTTCTTTTAACATCATTGTTTTAATAAAACCGCATGTGCTCTATTCGAACTTAATAGTATTGAGTTCAGTAGCTAAGAGCGGGCTATGTGAATGGTGTTATAAGGGCCTAAATAAATGGGCAAATGCATATACAGTATGTAGGATCGGCTAAAGGTTATTTCTTAGTAGTCCAATAAAAGGTATCACCCTCTCTTGTATAGTGGGGTCTTGACTTAAGAACGGCTTGAGTTAAGAACATTTTGACTTACAAACCACTCTCATAGGAAAATATTGACTTGACTTACATACTTAGATTTGAGTTAAGAACTGAAAAAAACCACGTGGGAGGCAGGGAAAGAGCAAAATTTGAACTTTCAGTTAACTGTTGGCCAGTGAAAAGGGTGCCTGTCTGCTTCCTCACTCCTCCCAGCGTTTAGAGAGTGGATTGGGAGACAGTCTTCGGACTGCCTGGTACTGTACTGCCTGGACTGTCTTTTCCCTGCCTTCCCTGAACCTTTCTTGACCTAAGAAAAAAAGAAACAAAATATCCCCCTCTAGTGGTCGAAGGCAGAATAGCAGCTTCCCATTGGTTTCTATGGACGGAAAAGAGCAGATACGGATCAAATGGTTTTCAATGCATTCCTATGGGAAATGCAGATTTGACCTGAGAACTTTTTGACTTGAGAACCGCCTTCCAATACGGATTAAGTTCTCAAGTCAAGACCCCACTGTATTTTTGAGAGTGGTCATCTGTGGTACCATCTATTAAGAGAGGTCTCTCTATAGTGGTTAGAGTGTGTGTGTGTAAGAAAGACTGAGAATCTGTAACATATTTATTTTGAACTTTTAAGTGCTGAAGAAATATATTTAGATCCTACTGTTATATTAACCCTTACCAGTCATATCCGAGAACCTACCTTTTCCTTCGTACTTCTCACCTATAGTCCCTAAATAAAAATCCTGTCAATTATCGGAATCAATCGCTCCTCATTCTTTGTTTTATAGGTATTAGAGTCAGCCTGTGTGTCCTCGGGCAAGCTGCACAGTCCCAGAATGCCTCCAGAAGAAGGAAATGGTGAACCACTTCTGAGGATCCTCTACGTGGAAAAACCCTGAAAAGGGTCACTGTAAGTTGGAATCAACTTGATGGCACGTTGCTGCTGCCATTGTTAAAAATAATGAACTCAAGAGTGCTAACAAAGGAACAGCCATCCATGTCACATGAAACTGTTCTTTATCACTAGGAACATGGAGGGTTTTTTTAGATAGAGAAATTATTTCACAGAATACCTGAATAATCTGGACCACTAGCTTGCAGTGAAGGAGGCTTCGGTTGGGGCAGCCCAAAAACAACAACTCTTACTGAGGAATGTGTGACCCAGATAGTATAAAAATTAGTGGAAAGGTCAGCACCTCCTCAGGGCAGAAGTCACAGTCCCTGTCCAGGAATGGTCATAACTGGTGGGGGGGGTCAATGAAAGATGGCTCCAGGCACTCCAAGCCACATGAGCCTCAAGTGATAAAGATAGCTCAACGAGTACTCCCAAGTTATATACCTGCTGCCTTCAGAGGGAGCGCAAGCCCATCCAGAACAGGCTGTCTACCTACATCCTGGACTTGGGGACTAACCCACCTCCCCCACCCCATATATGCAGATCTTTTAAGGAATTAGGAAAAGTGACTCTTCCACTACTGACTCATGGCATGGGTACAGGTCAACAGAACTGCCAAAGTGCATCATGAAGAACTTAACCAACTGGAGACAAAAATCAGTCTTTGATATTTACATGACCTAAACCATGTTTGCTATATACAAGGGCTCAAACGACATCAACAAACTGTGGTTCTGAACGAGCAAAGATACTGCTCTGAGTAAAAGCCCAGGAAGAAGCCCAAAAGCCATGATTCAAGATTTTTGTTACATAGCTGTGCTTCTCAAAATCTGCCACACAAATTCTCTTGATGTAAATTTATCTTAAAAAATAAAAGAAGGAAGAGTTCCTAGTTTTTTTTTTAAAAGAGTAAATCGGGACAAGGGGCTGTGAAGGTTATTGTGAAAAAGTATAATTTTAGCAAATAGCTAAGTGACATATATTGCTAACATGCGCTGGATTATAGAGAAAGCCAGAGAGTTCCAGAAAAATATCTACTTCTGCTTCATTGACTATGCAAAAGCCTTTGACTGTGTGGACCACAACAAACTATGGCAAGTCCTTAAAGAAATGGGAGTGCCTGACCACCTTATCTATCTCCTGAGAAATCTATATTTGGGCCAGGAAGCAACAGTTTGAACTGGATATGGAACAACTGATTCGGGAAAGGAGTACGACAAGGCTGTATATTGTCCCCCTGCTTATTCAATTTATATGCAGAATACATCATGCGAAAGGCTGGACTGGAGGAATCCCAAGCCAGAATCAAGATTGCCAGAAGAAATATCAACAACCTCCGATATGCAGATGATACCACTCTGATGGCAGAAAGTGAGGAGGAATTAAGGAACCTTGTAATGAGGGTGAAAGAGGAGAGTGCAAAAAACGGTCTGAAGCTCAACATCAGAAAAACTAAGATCATGGCCACTGGTCCCATCACCTCCTGGGAAATAGAAGGGGAAGATATGGAGGCAGTGACAGATTTTACTTTCTTGGGCTCCATGATCACTGCAGATAGGGACAGCAGCCACGAAATTAAAATACGCCTGCTTCTCGGGAGGAAAGCAATGACAAACCTAGACAGCATCTTAAAAAGCAGAGACATCACCTTGCCAACGAAAGTCCGCATAGTCAAAGCTATGGTTTTTCCTGTAGTGATGTATGGGAGTGAGAGCTGGACCACAAAGAAAACTGACCGCCGAAGAATTGATGCTTTTGCATTGTGGTGCTGGAGGAGGCTCTTGAGAGTCCCCTGGACTGCAAGGAGAACAAATCTATCAATTCTAAAGGAAATCAACCCTGAGTGTTCACTGGAAGGACAGATCCTGAAGCTGAGGCTCCAATACTTTGGCCATCTCATGAGAAGAGAAGACTCCTTGGAAAAGACCTTGATGTTAGGAAAGTGTGAAGGCAAGAGGAGAAGGGGACGACAGAGGATGAGATGGTTGGACAATGTCATCGAAGCTACCAGAATGAATTTGACCCAACTCCGGGAGGCAGTGGAAGATAGGAGGGCCTGGCGTGCTCTGGTCCTTGGGGTCACGAAGAGTCGGACACGACTAAACGACTGAAACGAAGTGACACATAAAGGAGTTATGGGAATATTAGAGAAGGGGGGGGGGAAATGCAACCAAAACTCTCATCTAGAGCACTGCCTCCTGTTGTGACCCCTTACCACACCTTCTGAAACATGGGCTGTGATCTGACACATACTTAAAGGACCATGATTTCAGTGAGGTATGTGGTTAGAATGTATGATTCCCCTCCCCAAAATCTATTTGACATAGACAGTCTTTTCTCTCCAGCTTTAAAAAAAATGGGGAAAGAGGTCTCTAGAGAGTTAACATCTGACCCAGGGAAATGTCTAGGTGAGACCACCCTCTGTCTCCCACAAAACCTTCCCTACTTCTAACTCCCTATATGACAGGGGTCCTCAGAGTTGGAAACCACAGCAGGGATTTCTTCCCTTGCTACCCTAAGTCAGGAGTCAGACTACTGTATGAAGTTGACCCACATTCAGCTGCCATTCCCAGAAGTCAGCTGAGCCACAGCTTTAAGATTCAGCTGGCGTTGCAAAGGCCCACTGAGGTGGTTTGTTCTTTCTCCCTCTTAACCGCTGCAGGAAACAAGGAAGAAGATGTTCTAGTGAACACTTTGGATGGTTGGTTGGGTGATGACATCTGGCCTCCAAAGGAGTCTGAGGTGGAGCTCTGACCTTCCAAAGAAAATTTCCCCCCACTGCTGTAAATAGCGCTATGTCAGGAGAGAGAGGGAGTAGTGTCTGCTCATCAGAAGTTCCATTCAATACTATCAGATCATCAAAAACTTTTTTTGGAAATCTTTCATTATGAAATCATGGCCAGGACAAACTAACCATCAAGCCTGCGGAAAAATCCTATGTGATTTAACAAAAACTGGGTTTCTTATAGGGAGGGCAACAAAAAGAACACTACAAGCTGTTTTTGTTTAAGGAGGGGAAAATGTTGAATCATGGAAACTGAATAAACTAAATCTTACACTTGATTGTTCATACATACGTTGGCTATGCTATAAATATCTGAACTTCCCTCCTGCGATTTAGGCTATTTTAAAAAATGAAACCTTGTTTCCATGGAGACATTAAGCCAGGCAGCGCATCTGCGAAGGAAGTATACGTTTTGTGTGAATTGTTGACTCCTGTGGATCTTCAAAAGATTACCGCATCAAAGGGGGCTATTAAACCCCCATCTGAAAACAGCTTATGGATAACACCAAATGGAAACAAACAAACATCAGGGCTTTAGTCCCAGTCACTGGTGAGAGAGAACATGCTGCTGGTGGCATTGAAATAGGCAAGGAAAGAAAGTGAAGTGTGAATAAAGATAGATGTAATCTCTGAAGGGAAAGCCACAGTGAATATTTTGACCCTCGGTTCAAGTTTGGCTTCACAATTAGTGTAAGAGATGTGTCAGAGGTATCATTCCACCCTTCCACCTGCCTCAGCGCTTCAAGTTGCCTACCTGCTCTAAACATAATTTAAAGATAAGAAAATATGAAATTTACCACACGAGAGTTCACTTGCACATCTTTTACCACACCAGACTTAAGCAGCTACAAAACTGCTCAGTGGGCTTCCTGCTCTCAAATATTTATTGGGACTTTTCATTTTGTGTCCTGTGTACCTTGTGTTTCTGGGTTTTAATGACCACAATTTATTGTACAGTGTCTCAGGCACTTAGCAAAGGGAGAGTTCAATTTGTATATTTAATAAAATGAATTAATGTGATCTAGAGTAAGATTCTCTAACATCCTTTGCATATATCCTTATACAGTTCAACTGCAGAACATAGCTAATCTTTGACTTTCTGGGTGATGACCATTTTAAAAAAAGTAATCATAAATTAAACATCAGTTCCTCTGCCCTTCTCATCTTTATCTCTTCTCTCCTTATCCTTTTGTCTTTTGTGCTAAATGTGCTAGTATGTACAGTATGTTGGTGCATGTGTTTTAAATCATTGTTTGTAATCCCTCTGAAGATACATCTTTTTTGCAGTGGAATGGGATTAAAAATAGTGTAAATAAATCTTAAAATGGCTGAAATCCTGTTTGTGCAACTATGCCTGTGTTAGACTGATGGTGTTATCAGCAAGAGCAATTTTTTGGAAACTAAACATTTCTTACTTCTATCCCATGGTTCCCGCGTAATCTTGTTCATCACCTGGAAGCTGTGGGAACCATGGGACGGAAAGAGGAAGTCTTTAATTACCACAAATCACCGCTTCCAGGACAGCATTACCGCTCATGGCAATTTTTAGTAATTGAAAGGAATTACATAGGGCAGATGTAGGAAGCATTTAGTTTAAAAAAACAAACAAACCCTGCAGATGAGATAATCATCCCTTCACGAGAGTAGCTACATGACCTGGTTTTCAGCCTAAAAATACACACATAAATAAAACAAACAAACCTGAGTAGGTAATGGCAACAAAAAGAAATAGTTGAAAAGCAGGGCACAGTGCTTCCGAGAAGGGCCACAGGCAGAGGTTAGTGTATTTCAAATGTCATGGGAAGACAGCTCTCGTCGATTCTACAACATAAGAGATGCTTTCAAACAAGGGCAAGCAAACCGAGAGGGTCCATGAGCCACACAGTCACACACACACACCCCAGCCTACGGTAAGTGGCATCATCCCCAAAACTGATAACAGACATGGACATAATTCTACTTCTGTTTTCATTTTTTAAAAAAAAAAAAATCTTTTGAAACAAGGAGAATCACTTTCCTTTAAGGCTTCCAGGAGCAGCATTTTTAAAAAAAAATCATCTGTGTGTCTGGAACAGTGATGGGGTACCAAAAGAAAAGAAAAAAGAAAAAAGAAAAAAAAGCAGGGAGCGTGGATGTTTTTGCAAAAGACAAGCCTGCCCAACACTTGCAATTCTTTTCCTACAACCTGTAATCACAAGGGCATGTTGGGCACAACCTCGGGTGCCCTTTCTGCTCGGATGGCAATGACTAGACAGAGCTGATTCTGTTGGCGCCTCAATAGCCTCTAGCTCTACTCGAGCCCTAAAAAGCCTTTACCGTTTTATAAACTGTACATCTCCTCCATTATTCCTCCATTCGCACCCGCGGTTAGCAGAATGTCTAATGGCACACCCCATTGTGAGGTTTGCCTGAGAATACCTTCACTGGCATTAAAGCTGCTAGAAATATTGTTTTAATGGTTTTAACAAAGAGCTATTCATCCTAACCGCCTCATTTTTTCCCCTTCACCCAAAATTATGTAACGCCGCAAATGGGGGAAAGATTTAATGTCCTTGCATCCATTTTATATCTGTCTGCCTATCATTAAAGACATCTCTGCACCATCTCGTGGGATTTCTCAATTAAATTACCTAGCATCTCTTGTAACAAAGCAGGTGTTGGATGTCACACCTAGCCTTACTAAACAACTATTCCATGGCATTAATTTTACAGAATCAATTTCATTTTGCCATTAGCTATATTTTCAGTCACACGGATAACATGTTAATACGCATCAGGAAGCCTGTGCAAACACATCAGCGAGTTGCACCCAGGGCCTGACAATGAGCTACAATGACAGCATTTGCCAAGCTGTATGTCAGCATTTAGATGACCTACATCCTGGTCTATGCTGGAATGCTGATAATTGACTTCTGTACCTTGTAAAGAGTCTTGAATCTAATTGAGCAGCACCTGTCAGATAATGTGTGTACATCTGCTCATACAAATCCTCCCGAGAGCCTTCTAAAACAAGAGATTCTAAGGATTAGATCTGGGACCTTACATATGTAAGCCATGTGCTACAACACGAAGCTATGACTCCACTTCAGCTGCTTACAGTGGCTAGGATAAAGCCTCGAACTGCCTTTCATTTAATAAAAAGTACTGTACTGTAGATATTTTTGAAAAGTATCTCTTTCTTAAACCATTCATTATAGGCAAGTTCAAGTCTACGCATACCTTTTTAGCCTGGATCTGTGCTTTCTAAAACATATAGTAAGATAACACCTACTTTTTATGTGTAAAGAGAGGAATCATAGAAAAAAAATACTTTGTTGTTTTGGAGGTCAGGTATTATAAACGACACAACAGGCTAGTGTGATTGTACATTCCCGCGTTGCTAAAAATCAAGCCCACACTCCTGCTCCTTGCCCTCTGGTGAACTCTTACACATTGGCAAAAAGGAAAATTATATCTGGTTAAACATAACATGAGGGCAAAGATTTGCCTAAACATGGTGTATGGCGATTCATATGCATAGACTAGGGCTGTGGACATATTTGTCTGTTTGTTTTTAACTATAGTTCCTGCAGTTTTGAGGCAGTAGAATCAGCCATGCCACCTAAGGAATTCTAAGAGTTACAGTCAAAAAAATACAAATAGGCACAAGTATATTGATGTATAATAGAAATAATAAATGTAATTCATATAGAAATACCATCTGACCCAATCCAATTTCCAGGTCCTAAGAACTGATGGAGAACGGTCAAGGCCCCTGCTTCGCCATCTTAGAATGTTTTATCACCCAAGCTTGGGGAGGCTGCCTGAAAAATGACTTACCCCTTCCCATTGTTAAAATCTCTTTCAGCTTATAGCTAAACCAGGAATTCAGGGCAGCTGTTGTCTGTGGCTGTAGAATAGAGGGGAGGGCAGCCGCAACAGCAACTGCAGTATTTTTCTTCTGCTTCTTAATAATACTGAGGGGCAGCAAGAGAGGAGACGGAACAGGTGAGGCTTTCTTCCAATAACTGAGAACACCTAAGATCTTTTGTTCTGGCCCAACAATGTTTCACTCTCCCGACCCTCCCAGACTTTGGCCAACGAGTGAAGGATGGGAGGAGACCTCAAGTGGGGAGTTGGCAGAGCTCCACCGGAAACCTGATCGGGCCCTGCAGGATTCTAGGTAGGGTTGCCAGATACACGGGTACCAAAAGGAGGACAGAGAAAGACAAAAAGGAGGACAAAGGAGGACATATTGAATGTTTCATTTGAATCATTCCAGATTAAAGCCACAATCGATACAATTTTATTACAATAGCTGCCAATAAATGTCTCTTAGTGAACCGACCAAGAAAAAGTCATGTTAAAAATTAAAAATTAATTCAATGGAGGCTTTTTTTCAAAATACCGGGGGGAGGGGGGGGGAAAGCCAGGGGGAAGGGAGTCCTTCCACCTCTCCGCCTCCCATCCAAAATTATAACATAAAAAATACAAAAGCCTGACATTTTAAAGGTTTTTATCATTGCCTGCCTGACGGAGGACATTAGGCTAAAAAGAAGGACATGCCCTCCTTTTGCCTGACATCTGGCAACCCTAATTCTAGGCCCAGTACCTTTTAGCCTGAGGCAAGACAAGAAGTGGAGATAGAAGCTCAAGGGGCATGAAAGACAGGGCACCCAGGGTTTTTGTTGCAGTTGGGTCACAAAATAGGAAGCTGAGAGGGAGACTACACAGGCATTTAACCCGCTGTTTGGTTCATTGCGGGGACAGACTGGTTTGCTCCTTTTGCCAGCCATCAGACAACGTATTTGCTGCAGCAAATCAGCCCACAGAAGAGTGTTCCTACTTACGCCTTTCTGTGTCCCTGTCCAGGGTACACTCTTTCAGGTATGGGTAGGATTGCTCTGCTTTAGTTTGTTTCCAGGATGTGCTAAAGGGGGAATTAACCAAAGTGGAGTGCTTTTAATTTGCCAGCTGGTTTGTTATGTATGTATGTATGTATGTATGTATGTATGTATGTATGTAGGTAGGTAGGTAGGTAGGTAGGTAGGTAGGTAGGTAGGTAGGTAGGTAGGTAGGTAGGTAGGTAGGTAGGTAGGTAGGTAGGTAGGTAGGTAGGTAGGTAGGTAAGTAGGCAGGCAGGCAGGCAGGCAGGCAGGCAGGCAGGCATGTACTTACTTACTTACTTACTTACAGTACTTACTATTTCAACTTATACACCGTCCCATTTCCCAATATGATTAGTGGCTTAAGCTGACAGTTAACCATTGAGAAATTGTAAAATCAAAAACATCCTTACTCTGCTGCTCTGTGGAGCAGAGGGAGGAAGCAAAGTTGTTTTTAAAACCAATTAGGGAAGTGCTGTTGCACTGTACCTTACAGATAAAGACTTTTAAAGATGATATGAGAGAGAGAGAGAGAGAAAGAGAGAGAGAGAGAGAGAGAAATGCCAAGCAATGTGAAGTGTTTAATGGGCAGGCAGGGAATTGCCACCTAGACCGTGCCTGTTTTAAGAATAGACTCTCATAACTTTGGGGAATGGGGAAGGGATGGGCTGGCACAAGTGGCGTGTCCCTGCCTCAAAAGCAAACTGGCATTGCCAGGGTTTTGTAGCTCACTGGGACAGAAACAGAGGAAGAAAGATGAATCACTATGCTGTGCACACGTCTGCATGGTCTCCCTCCATCCCACCCCATCCTTGCCACTATAATTTCAGCTTCAACCCACTCTGCCCCTAAAACAAACAAACAATGAGAAGAAAAGTATGTGGTACATGCACAGGCGGCATGGGGGTTGTGGAGGTGGGAGAAACAATAAGCAATCTGGTCTTTGAAAATGGTGTGTGGCCGCGTTAGTCCAGCTTCCCTTCTCCCTCCAGGAAACCCAAAGACAAAGGATAAAGGCTGAGTGGGGCTTCTTCCCACACAGACACACACACTTAAAAGAAGCGGACCAAATAGGAACCCTTGAGGTACTTCTGCCATGTGGATGCACAGACCACACCATGTGGCGTTCCAGGTCTCTATCTAAATAGCCCTGTTTAGTCCACACGGTTCGTTCGTTTAGTGGTTTAGTCGTGTCCGACTCTTTGTGACCCCATGGACCAGAGCATGCCAGGCCCTCCTGTCTTCCACTGTCTCCCGGAGTTCGGTCAAATTCCTGTTGGTTGCTTCACAGACACTGTCCAGCCATCTCATCCTCGGTCGTCCCCTTCTCCTCTTGCCGTCACACTTTCCTAACATCAAGGTTTTTTCCAAGGAGTCTTTTCTTCTCATGAGATGTTAGTCCACACCAGTCCACTCCAAATGAGCCACGTAGCCAAGCCCTCAGTCTTATCCAAAGATGGAAACTAGTCCATATTCTTTGCCAATCAAAATCATGAATGCCATATTTACTTAGACAGAAAAACTGTTCTCTTCAATAACTCATCTGAACTGAGTGATCTATTTATTGTGCTCATCAAAGATTTGTGAGGGTGCGTCGGGGAAGGGGGAGAGAGATACTAAACAAACTCAAACTTAAGTAACTTTCATTCCAATAATTGTTTGTGTGCTTCATGGCGAAGACCATATTGTGCTGACATACAACTGAAAACTTCTTTTTTCAAATGTTAAAAAAGGATTCATTCCCTTAGGGTGCATCATCAGGATGGACATGTTAATGGCAGAGCTTACAAAAGTTACTTTTCTACATTAAATGTCCTAAAACCTCAGCTGTAGATGGGATTGGAACCAGTGATGGATCCTTTTCCTACTCCTCTCTTAGGGAGTTACTGGGGTAGAGGTGTATCACTCTGCATATCCTAGACCAGTGGTTCTTAACCTTTGTTACTCAGGTGTTTTTAAACTGCAACTCCCAGAAACCTCAGCCAGCAGAGCTGATGGTGAAGGCTTCTGGGAGTTGCAGTCCAAGAACATCTGAATAACAAAGGTTAAGAACCAGTGTCCTAGAACATATCATCTGCAGAGGGCTTTTTAAGGCCAAATTAAGCTACACATGGCTCTAAGGCAGCAGATTGCCCACCTTAGTGTACAGAACACTCCTCTTCCCCCCCCCCTCTTTTTATGTTCACGTCTGAAAAATAACAGCATGGCCATTTCCCAATCTAGGCAACAGCAGGAGGAAGCCTCCTAGTATAGACCGCAGTTCTTTAGTCAGGAGCACTTGGGCTATGGGACAGCCTAATGCAAACTGCCAATATCCCTTCTGATCCCGGGCCAGCTACTGACACTACAATTACAGTCAACTGCAGTGCAGAGCATATGAGTCAACTGTGCATCACAGCATGTCCAATGCTGTTGGAGGAAGGGAGAGTGGAGGAACAGATTTGGATTTGTTCTACTACAGAAGCTGCTTCCAAAGTCATTATCTGGGGGGACTGGAAGGAAGATAGATGTGTATTCAACCATTACAGTAACACACACCTTGAAAGGTTTGTGCGATTTTCTTTGGGCAGATACAGAACAACGGACACAGCCAGCAGTTGTGATTCTGCTGCTGCTGCTGCTGCTACTACTACTACTACAGTGGTGCCTCGCTTGACAAGGATAATTCATTCCGTTCAAATCGTGGTTAAGCGAAATCCTCGTCAAGCGAAATTTAAAAACCCATTGAAATGCACTGAAAATTGATTCAATGTGTTCCAATGGGCGAAATACCTGCTCATTTTGCAAAAACCGTCCATAGGGCGGCCATTTTCCGGTGCCTGTAAAGCGAGGAATCCATCCTAAAGCACAGCGGGAGCCATTTTGCAAAGCGGGTGGCCATTTTAGAGCTGCCAATCAGCTGTTTTAAAATCATCATCTAGCGAAAAATCAGTTCCCAAAGCAGGGAACTGATCATCGTTAAGCGAATTTTCCCCATAGGAACATCATTTTGTGATTGCAATAGCAATCGCAAAAACTTCAGCGTAAAGCAGTTTCTTCGTTTAACGAGGTAACTGTTAAGCAAGGCACCACTCTACTACTACTACTACTACTACTACTACTACTACTACTACATCATCATCATCATCATCATCATCATCATCATCATCATCATCATCATCGGAAGAAGAAACTGTGTCACACCTCATCTGTGAATGTCCAAAGATTGCACAAATTACAAAATTAGATATGATAGTGGCAAAATTAATGCGCTGCTCATTATTCAAAAAATATAACTTGCCAGCCTCCAAAAACCCATGGGAACATCAGGTAGAGAAGGTGTCAGAAAATGAGTAAGTCAAGATCTTGTGGGATTTCTGGATATATACTGACAGCCACCTTGAACATAACACACCAGACATAGAAGTAATAGAATGAAGAAACGTCCGGACCATTGACACTGCATTTCCAGGGGATGCCAGAGTTGTAAATAAAGAATTGGAAAAACTAACAAGATAATCTGGCACTCGAAACATCTTGCTTGTGGATGAAACATGCTTGAGTGGTCCCTGTAGTCATTGGGGCTTTTGGAACAATATTAAGAAATTTCACACAGTACTATAAGCAGTTGCAGATCTCAGAAATCAAACCATCAGAGCTACAAAAACCTGGAAATATTAGGAACAACATACATACTGTGCCAATATTTAACAAATACTTCGGTTTTCGGTTAAAACTTGTATCTGTTATATAATAACAGTCAATTTTTTTATAATTTTGATTAACTGTGCCTGGTATTTTTTGAATACCAATACCAATCTTAATCTTAGAACTGCAGAACTGGAAGGGACCTTATGGATCAAGTACAGCCCCTGTCAAGAAGGCACAGTGTGAAATCGAATCCCCAGCCTACCTAAACCACTGAGCTATCCCGCATGTTAAGCTGCCACTCGCTGAGGAGTTTTTACAGCAAACGTTTTACTAAAGGATCCACTGGAAGGTGTCCATTCCTTTAGCCATGAAAAGGAACCTGTTTTCCCTGGGGGTAACTTTGTGCCGTGGATTCCGCCATAAAGATGCATTAAATTGTGTAGCACGCAATAACAAAAATTCTTTCTCCCAGAGTTTGAGGTAAGTTTCCAGAACGGGTAAAGCTAACTAGGGGATGCTGAGATGAATACTGTAGTCCAAAACAAGGAACTGCTCTTTCCTCTACAATTTTCCTCATCATTCTGCACTTCACAATTATTTCTCGCTCAGAGGAAACACACACAGAAACAAGCACACACATACAGACCTATCTGCCAGTCCTGACAAAAGAAGAAACAATCTGAGCATATGCTGGTTTGCATTTTAAATTTACTCAAATCATGATTGCAAGAATTAAAACACAAAGGAAAAAAATCATTTAAAAAAATAAAAGACAAAATAAAAAAGACAAAACCACATAGCACCTTAAAGACTTGTTATATTTTAATGTATATTTTAATGTCCATGAAAAATATAACTGTTAGTCTTTAAGGTGCCATGGGTTTTTGTTTTTTATTATTTTTAATTTTAATTTTTTTTATCCTTTGGGTTTTGCTGAAGTTAAAAGAGAACTTGCTGCTGCTGCTAAACAGAATTACTTGAACACAAACCCTATTCTGTTGTAGGAAGATACCCTTTCTTAAAGAAAATATAAGACAAAGGGGCCTCGAAAATGACGCACACATCTGACTGACCACCACTGAGTATGGTTTTTTAGAAAATAAGAAGGGGAGATGCCACAACCACCACCACCAGCAGCAGTATCCTTGAGTCTGCCTGTCTCTGTTTTTGTCAATGTTCTCCATCATTTGGGAGACTGGGCTGCAGGGCCTTGGATCTCAGCCCAAAGGCCCAGCCATAGTTGCACCATTGCTGGCTGCAGTTATTGAGAGTCAGATCACTAAGGTAAATGAACATGAATTCATCTTGCAACATTTTCCCTCCCAACACACAAATCTTTGAAAACTACACGCCTCAAAAACCAGACCTGCAAACAAAGCTGTGCTTATTTTCTGATGACCTCTTGCAAACCAAAAGCAAGCTAATTTGCCAAATTCAGGTTAAGGCAACCTTACTCAGAGCAAATACGAAGATGCTGCTTTCTGAATGCCCCTTAAGAGCCAACAGTTCCATAGAAGGGGGCAGTAACTTAAAAATTTACTTCTTTGAATTAGTCTATTGGACACATTTTGATTGTCCGCAAATAACAAGGTTCTTCCATTTTCCACAAATAGATTTTGTTCTTCATTTTAGAATTCCTACTACCACTACAAAGTTGAATGTTCAGAATTGTGTACGATTTCCCCCTACGTTTCTGGCAGCCATTAGTGCAGAGCAGAAACTTTATTTATTTAGCAGCTTTCAAATGTTGAGCATGGGTTGTGCCAAATCTGATACTGGTGCAGACGCATCAACGGTGTCAGCACAGTTATGCGATTAGCTTTGGTTGCTGAGTCTGCTCGCCCGTGGTGTTGGCAAACTTTTGTTCTGAGCCATAAAAATAGCATTGACTTAAAAGGAACTATAAATGTAGGCAATTGAATCAAGTTTAAAGCTATATGCAGAGAAATGCAGCAATTGGACTCTAGCATATACTCACAAAAGTGGCTCATCTAGTGTGTCATAACAGCAATTGGCTAGAGGAACAAATGTGTAATAGCTTTAGATACACAAACTGTACCCTGTTATGAGTATGTTCTATGTATCACTTCAAAAATGGCCTTCTAGCCAGGCATGAGAGTTTAAAGGTGGAAAAAAAATCATCTACCCATTTTTTGCCAGTTGTAAATTGTATCAGCAAATATTCACTGCCTGAACATATGCCTGTTATCTGACATGAACCTAAGGTCAGGGGGAAGATTTGCAATGAAACAGGGACACTTAACCCTTTCTATGCCTGGAGAATCTCTCTGCCAGTTGATTCTAATAGCCATTCCCCCTAAAACTGGGCTTCTCTTAATCTTGGAATCAGTTAAGTGAAAAGAGCATTACAAAACAGCAACACCCTAAAGATAGGGAGTTTACAGAACAAAATAAGCTTGTAGGGACTAAAGCTCCATGCAAATTTGCTGTTTTCTCTTACCTGTTTTCAGAAAAACATACAGATTCTAACCTATCTTGCGTCCATCATGGAACTCAAAATATTCTCAGGCAATGTGCCATCCAGGCATTAGTCCACTACTACACTACAATTGCAATTTAATGAGGGATAGCTTCACGCCTCTTCCAGCATAGCTACATTTTTAGTTACTTTTTTGACCAAAAATGGGATGGCAGAGGATTATCACGTGCTTCGTTTTCCTCCCCATGCTGTGCACCTCATGCTTTGTTGTGAGAGGTGAGAGAGGAGGACAGGTGGGTCAATGGTGTGTCCTCATCAGAGTGTTCCTCCGGTGAGAATAAACCTGAGGAACTGGAGACTCCAAAGCCTGATGGGGGTGGAGGACCTGCCTGACGCTGGGAATTGTGGACTCTCGGAAACCGAAGAGCCTATGGATGACACAAGCTCAGGAGCAGAGTCCAAGGAAGAGGTGGGTTAACCTCCCAGCTCCCAGGAGTGAAGAAGGCTGAAGGCATCAGCCCGGTTTGAAGTAACCGAAGGCAGAGTGCTTGGCTGCAGGGGAGGTCTTCTCACAAGTGGGCTCTTTCTATTAGGCAGAGTTAGGGGTCAAACCATAAGTGGCAAGGTTCTTCCCTTGCCACTTGAACACACCTGCCTCTGTATGTGGCTCCAGCAGCCCAGCTAGAAAACAGCCTTCTGTTGGCTCAGCAAGCGGCTGGAAGCAATTTTTCAGACAGCCTCTGCTTTGTTCCTGTGTGCCTGAATCCCTGACTCTGGATTACCCAGACCTTGTCTGACTGTTTGGACTGCTTCTTGGACGATGATTCTGGATTGCCCTGCTATGGTGAGCTTTACAGTTCCTGCATCTCCCGCTTCACAGTTTCCTTGGTCTGGAACTTTATTAGCCAGCAGCTACTCTTGCCTCACCCAGGATGGGAAAAGCGTGTTTTGCCTTTATAGACCAGCACGTTTCAGCATTCACATTTGAAAGAAAAAACCAAAATCCAAAAGTTAACACTCTCTCTACTTCTGGGAAAGTGGAAAGCCAAAAGTCTCTTTTTAAAAATCTAACTATAATGGTAACCATTTGAGAGGGGGTTAGCACTTGAACTATAACTAATTTCTTTTTCAAAATAATTTTCTAAGGTACAAAAACCAACCACAACCACATGGCATTCTTTCCATCCAGGGACCCTTTTTTCTGGCTGCATTAAGGACATGATGGGAGCTATAAAATGCGTTATGATTAGCACTGGCATCTGACCAAAGAAACCTTAATCAAATTAGTTTATTGGTAAGTCTGCATCTAAAATGCAAAGAAGCGAGAAAGCATGAGCCAGCGTCCTATTATTTGTCCCAACCAAATGTAGATCCATTGAATCAACTGCTGAACGGCAAACTGACATTTATTTAAATCATATTAAGTCAGTGGGTCTACTCTAGATGAGACTAGATCAATAGTCTCATCTAGACTATGAGAGCAATAGGATAGTGGTCATAGTCCCTAGGCAGGACATGCGCATACCACAGCATTCACCATCTCTTTCGCATGAGAATGAAGGGGAAATGTTTCTTCTAAGATGATGCCTCGCGAGGATGGAGGCAGGCCCAACAACGTCCCTGCCCGAGCACTGTCCCTCCCTTCTGGTCGGAACCAGTAGTGACCCTAATCCTGGAAAGGCGCAGGTGGAGAGGAGGGTCATGACCTCTGCAGGAGAGGGAGAGGAAATGGAGGAGAAAGAAAAGATGGGAAAGAAAAGGGAGGAGGGGACAGATCAGGCCGATGAGGCAGACTGGAGACTGGGGGAGGGGACAGGACCCATAGAAGAAGGCTGGTAGTAAAGAAGGAGGAATGGAAGGAGATCTGTAGGGCAGGCAAGTCAAGAGAGACTTAATAGAGGCTGGAGAGGCCGACTCAAAGAAACAGCCCAAGCCCCTTCCCTCTGGTTGGGAGTGGGCTTGGTGGGAAAACTTATGGACACTGAAATGGAAGAGACTGACGGTACTGAGAGAAGAAGCAAGAAGAGAGAGGGAAACGTGAAAGAGCGAGATGGCAGAGACCTTCTGGGATGGAGAGGACCAACGACCCCAACCGTGGGAGTTTACAGACCAAGGAGCCAAGACACACGGGTCAGAGACGCACGGAGGGGAACAGATGCCTATGCTTTGAAGTCCACCAGACCCGCCGCTGATGGATGTTACCCTCAAGAAAGGGACTGAACAGTTAGGAGATATGTGCTACCAACCCGTTTACACAACAGCAGAACAATTCTTTCCTCATGTCGTTGCATTTAGAAGAGAGACAGGCCATTTATACCAGCTGAAGTTAATAACTTTTTGGATTTCCTGAGATAAATGTTGACTGCTTAGGTCTTAAAGAATGTGTCTTTAATGCTTGACCCAAAGGAGGAGTTTGTCAGAAATCGGCCTGAGGCAGGTTGTGGACCCTCAAACGCCTGTCATCTTTAATTTGCAAGAGTCAACTTGTATTTAAAAATAAACAATGCAACAACACAGGTATATTATTCAAATTAGGGGAGCCTCTTAAGTTCTTAAAAATCAATTCGTCCAAGCAATTAAATGGTGTAGTGCTTGATGTAAATTTGTGAGTGCTTAAATAACATGCACACTTCTAAAATTCATGGGTTGTAACAAGTAAGCATACAGGTGTTGAGGTTTGCATTGCTGTCTACTGAAATGAGGTTTTATTAGCTCCCCTTTCATCCAAGACTATTATTTCAGGGTGTTTAAACAATATAATTCAGTTTGTTTCTTAACAAACTTTTTTGGTCTTATGCTGATTTATTCAACTTCCTGCTATTGTGCGACATTGTTTTAGGAAGAGATTAAACAAAATTTTATTGATTTTTTTAAACATACAAACAAACAAACAAACTATACAGAAAAGAAACATGGAATTTACTGCAATATGTCAGTGAGGATTTCTGTCTCCCATCAGTTCAACAAGAGCAGCAGCAGAATGATTCCTTCCACTAATTAAACAACTGAAACATTTTTAAAACCTTCAAGTACCAAGAGTTTATTTGTATTATTTTATCTAGTTCTGGAACTCAAGACAAATCCCTGGACTCAGAACCATAAGTATCTTCCCTCTGCATCAGATTTTTCCTTGGCTCCCATGAAAAAGGGAACAGATCCTGAAGCAGATCCTGCTCAGCTCTGCTTGACTCTGACAGTATGGAGACACCATGTTTTGTAATAAAATGATTAAGGCGTGGAACTGTGCACACAGTGAGGTTTTAATTAATATTAACAAAAACATGGTTTGGCTTAACGCTTGCTCTTGAAATCTTGATAAAGAACAAACCTTGACTAGCACATAGGCAGCATGAGAGTTTTTTTAACCAAAGAAGGAAATCTTGGCAATAAAATAGCATGGAAAGAAGCAAGTCACAAATACAGACATACACTTCAACAAACAAGAGCTATGAGCCACTGGCTAGTGAGAGAAGATATTAAACATTTAAGAGCATTTATCTGTGTTCCCATAATAGGAGGTGTTCATTTTGGGTTGTCAGGATCTCTTAACAAACTGCTCATGAGTTATGTGGCTCACAGAGACTTCACACCAAAGAGCTCACCAGAGACCGAATGTATGGGACAGAGAACAAACTCCCAACACAAACACAAACACAAACACAAACACAAACACAACACACACACACACACACACACACACACACACACACACACACACACACAGAGAGAGAGAGAGAGAGAGAGAGAGAGAGAGAGAGAGAGAGAGAGAGAGAGAGAGAGAGAGATTCAAAATACACATCTTGGCAAATGTCATAGAATCAAATGTGACAGGCAAACAGCTGAGACCAAACCTAACAAATAGTGGTTCATAGAATCCCTAAGTTCCAAAATTTCCCCGGCAACAGCCACCAGATAGCAAGATTTTTTAGGTGGGCCCAAGAGGTAAAGAATGTTCTTCAGATGGTCCTGATCTCATTTTCCTCTTAGGGCAAACAAGACGGAGCATCATCTCACATGATGGGTAGCTCATACTTTCCATCAGACCCACAGAACTAAAGCAGGATTCTGCAAGGCACACTTTGGCGAATGTTGGTCCCAATCTATTGAGGCTTTAAAGAAAGGCAAATTACTTTACTGTACAGTAGATTAGGACCACTGTTTCCTGACTCAAAATCTAGAAAACCGGTGGAGTTCATGCAGAAAGCCCCCGGTTCAACCCGTAAGGAAAGCTGCTACAGGTTGAATGAACAAATGGTCTGATTCAGTATAAGGCTGCTTCCTATGACCTTACAAGTAAAGTATTCTCATTACTGACCTAGCCAGTAGGAGAGCATATGCTGGCCTCGTCATTAAGAGACTGTTTTTATTTTATATAAATGCAGCCTGACTCTGAATTCACAGCAACCTCCACACACAAGCTCCCACTGAAAATCCCAAGCAGTATTCAAAAGGCAGGCCCAGAAAGCAGTCAGATCAAGAGGTTATAAAAGCACATATGAATAGGCCCTTCAGGACAGAAGACAGCAGATGTGAAAGAAGTAGGTGACAAGAACCTCTTTTAGCATTACAGCTGTGAGATCCTCACTATGCAAATCCAGGTACAAGCAGTATACCTTCTTTTCCAGCAGGAAGAGGGAAATGTTGGTTTTCCGGATATCATTGGTGTACATCACCCATCAGCTCCACTGAGCATGTCCCATGTTAAGGGACTTGGGGGGGGGGGTAGTTGCTACTCAAAATATCAAAAGTCCCAGGATTTACCAGCCCAACTTTACAGAATTATGGCCTTTTATGAATAGCTGGCCAAGCTATCCCAAGTCCTTCCCAAGGAGAAACAAATACAGAGCCCAGTTACACTAAAGGGGGAAAAGATTTTGAAACAGGTTTAGCATGTTTTAAATCAATTTTTTTTTAAAGGTGACTACGTGACACACATGGAAACTCAGATTCCACACAGCCCCTAGAAGCATGGGGTTTTAGGGTCAGAAAGCAAGGTATTTTAATGGGCAGCACGAGGGTCATTTAATTCAACTTGCTTGTGAAATAGATTGTTTTGACATATGAGAATGCCTTGCAAATTAGCAAAGCATGTGTGAGGGTTCAGAAATGGTCTCAGGCTGATTGGACACAGACACAGGCTGCTCTGTTTTCATAAAGTCAGTACTGGGATTTATTTGAACATTAAACAAAGAAGTATCAACATTAAACTTGTCAGTTGTCATTTTATCTCTCGTTGCCAACGGGTCAAACGAGGGTGTCCATAAATCTTGTAAAAAGGGATTGAAACCGGGTTCATACCAGGGACCTTTGATAAAAGGGTTGGTGTCCTCAGGGTCCCGGTCATCTATGCCAGTGTCTATCAAGGGAAGGGTCTCCTCATCTCTTCCTTCCACGTTGAAGGGGTCGGTACCCTAATTGAAGGGGTCCCAGGGTCTGGTAAATACCTCCTCCGGTGAGCCTCCTCCAGGCGCCATGCTCTTCTCTCACGTTCCTCTCTTTCTACAGCTTCCTTCTCCTCCCTTAAACGGCTCCGCCACTCTCTAGCTTCAGATTCCCCCCAGTAAGAGGGTTTAGGGGGCAGACCGCGTCTCCTTCTGTAATCTGCTTCTTCACGAGGCACTCTAACTTTTTCGCACCTCCCAGTCCAGGGATCTTCGACCCATATTAATTCCCAGCCACCTGGTATGGCGTCTCTCTCCCTTTTTATATCGCCACTTCCCGCCTCTACCAATGGTCTGCCCCTCTCTCCCGTTCCGTTCCCGCCTTTTCTGACCAGGTTTGAGTGGCCACTGACAGCTTTGTCATAACCCATTCTAGATCCCGGGTGTCCACTCCCTGTTGTACTGTCACGACGCGGGGAGTTGTTGCCTCTGTCTGTGTCTCTTGCTCTTTCTTAGGGGAGGACGACACTCCGGCGAGGGCTTCAATCCCCTCGCCTCTGGTCTCACAGTGTGAAGAAGGCAAACGGGAAAGCCTGAGGTGCAGAGTTGAAGACTAGAGGCAAGTGGGATGCATAGCCTAAGTGAGGTGTGAAGAGCTGTCTTTTCAGTGGGGTAAAAACAAGGATCGTAGGCATGGATCTATATAATGTTTTTGTAGGTTCCTTCCCCAAACCACTCTCCAATCATAGGCACCATCTTTGCCCACAGATTGGACAGTGCCTTGGGGATGATCCTACATAAGAACTGTGCCTTGGATCAGGTTTTGCACCACTGAAAAGCCATCTACTTATGATTTCTGTGATGTAGTGTGCGGGGGGTACAAATGTCACGTATGATTTGACAGTAGTTTGGGGCAGATCAAGGCTCACAAGGTCCCCTTCTTGTCTCTTTGCAAATATCACAGTCCATCCAGAGTTGGTGTTCTTTGGAGCCAAAAAGGGCCAGAACATTTTCAGGAGCCATGCACTGGTTTCTTTCTCTTTCCAATCCCTAACAACTCTCTTTCCCCTTCTCTCTGTGCTTCTTTTCCTAAATACAGTACTGCTTCTCTCTGCCTCCAAGGGAACAGCTGGAGCATTCTCAAAGGGACAGAAGCAGCCAAGCTTTCTAATGAGACAAGCAGGTTTGCCAGCAGACTCCCTTTAGCACAGGAGCAGGAGAAAGTGGCCAGTGCAAAGGTGGCTGCATGACAAAGCTTCAATTGCAATGATTAAAAAAACCTATGTAGCCCTCTCAACCAATATACAGCACAGCTTAGAACTGGACTGAACATTTTCCCAAGAGGACGCACACACTGATCCAGATACCGTGTGACTTTAACCCAATTTCAAAAGCCCCATCTTTGTGCCCAAAACATATTCAGCACAACAGGTTATTCTTCTGGAAACCTCCTGAAACCTCTCCTACTGTCTGTGTGAACTACTATGTTCCCCTACTCTTTACGTCAACATGTTTGAGAGACAAATTCTTCATGAAAGCAAGGGTATCCCAAAAAATATTCAAAGTAAATAATATTCAAAATTAAATCTGTTCTGCAGCAGGTGTGAGCACACAGCCTCCTACGCTGCCTTCAGTAACAAGTATGCTTTGTTTAGACACTTAAATATTGGCATGTTTTCCTCAATTCTTTGTTCCCTGTCTTTCAAAGTTCAGTAGAAGGTTTAGGTCATATTCAAAAGCATCTTATATGCATTTACAACTTGAACCAGCAAGGTCCTCACATCCTAGGTCTTGTCTGCGTCCATCCATACAAAGTAGAGTAATAGCTGTCCCTTTTTGATGTAATGAGCAGGGTTCATATTTCAATTTAAGAACATAGTTTGTTGCCTAGAAGTAGAGATTGGCTTAATAAACTACCGTATTTTTTGCTCCATAAGACGCACCTGACCTTAAGATGCACCTAATTTTTAGCAGAGGAAAACAGGGAAAATATATTCTGAATCAAATAGTGTAATAAAATATTTAATAAACTATAACAGAATAACATTTGAACCATGTAAAGTGAACAGCAGTCAACAGTGGCATTAAGAACCATTATCACTGTCATTAACAAATGGAGAGACTTAAGGTTTGTGTACTCTAGTTTATGTACCATAGATTTGTGTACGATAAATTTAAGTCAAGTACATATAGACCATTATCAGCCAGTGATAAGACCTATACCACACTACAGTGGTGCCTCGCATAAAACGAGTGCACCGTTTAACGATGATTCGCATAGCGATCCGTTTTTTGGGATCGCTAATGCAATTGCATTGTGATGATTTAATAGGGCAAAAATCGCTTTGCAACGATCGGTAAGCGTTTCGCTTACAGATTTTCACATAGCGATTTTTTAAAATCAGCTGTTCAGCGGATCCAAAATGGCTGCCAGACGCCCAAAAAGGCCGCGCGCAGCTTTTCGCGCCCTGCCCTCACTTACCGAGGGCGCGAAAATGGCGGCCGGATGGGGAAACTTTGCTTAACGGTGAGTTTAGAAGCCACAGGAACGCATTAAACTAAGTTTAATGCGTTCCTATGGCATTTTCCGTTCCGTATAGTGATGTTTCCCCATAGCGACGGTTAATCTGGAACAGATTAACCTTGCTATGCGGGGCACCACTGTACCTATATTTTACATTTCATTTCATCCACCTCCTCCCCATGCTTATAGAAATGTCTCAATGACATATGAGATTGTTGTGCAACTCTGCCCAGCTACAGCTCAAGCCTATATTAAGTTAGAAATGGTTTATCTGATTTGGCACTGCATGGTGAGGTCCCTTTTAGTTGTGTGGAGGATAAATAGTGGAATTAAACTATTTAACAGCTGGTTTTCCTTATCTACTTTAGGTTATGCAAAAGAACAGCAACACAAAGCTTAACCTAATCCCATTCACCAGCAGTAGCACATGCTCAGCATAAGACCAAATCTCAGTTTTCTGACGTAATTGAATGTTTATAGCATGCAAGGCACAACAGGTTATTCAAGACAAAGCCAGGAACAATGTTCTTGGTGAGCCAAAAAAACTGAATACAAACTATAGTAGCTGAAATCAGGAAGCAGGTACTGTAATCCAGTTAGAAGTCACAAAGAATTTTGACTTTCTTAATTTTCAAACTACTGTATCAGCAAATGTAGTATGTGCTACAGGCAAGAACTCTGTTCCAAAAACACTAACCAAATAAGTATGCCCTGTCTCTGAGACTTCCTGGCCCTGTTCTGATTTAGATACATCAAATAGATACCACAACCACAAGGACTTGGAAACAACTAAAAATAAGACTGAATTTTGCTTTCCCATGCATGCAGGGTTAATTTGTGATCAGCAGCCAAGTTTGTGTTCTGGCTCATAAAGCACACTTAGTTTCCTTGCTGCAACATCCTTTGGAAATACATTCTCTATTAGGTGCCCAGAACTAGTTGAAAAGTTTGCAAGTCGAATCCAAATTTCCCATAGAAATGCACTGAAAATTAATTAATGCATTCTTATGAGGAAAAAAAGGTCAGAAACGTAGACTGAGCTTGGCTCTTCACAGTGCCTTGGTAGCCCCCAGAACAGCCGAAAAAGAGCACCAAACAGCTAAAAGCCAGCACCCAGCCGGCAGCCATTTTGTGCTCTTCTCCATCCTCCCCTCCTAACAGCTGATCAGCGCTGGTCTGAAAGGCTTCCCAGGCAGCTTTTAAAGCAAAACTAGCAGCTTTTAAAGCAAGTATGCATGTTTCTACAAAAGCAGGTTTCAACTCAAATGGAGCACCTTTTCACCAAAGCACGGTTTAACCCCAAACAAGCAGGTTTTAAACTAAATTTTACATTTTAAAATGACAATACCAGGCAATACCAGGCAGTCCCAGGTCTCTCTCCCAGCTCTCTAACTGCTTGGACTAGCCAGGAAGCAGACAAGCAACCTCTTCACTAACTGAAAGTTTGAATTTCCCCACTTTCCCTGCCTTCCCCACATATTAGGTATGCTAATATCTGTGCACTGGAGGATTGTGGGAGGAACACTCAGCCCATGATCGGTGTTCCGTGGGGCACCCCAAAACACTGAGGAGCTCTCTTGGCCTCTGGTGGGACTGGGGCTGTGCAGCCCTGTTCTGAGCAGGAGGTGCAGTGGGAGGTCACCATGCCTTGGGGCGGGCAGGGCACAGAAGGTGGTAGGAGGTGCAGGGGCTATTTCAGCTCCTACCTGGCAGGGGACATACCATGATCATAAAAGTGGTTTTCCCAGGGTAAGGCTCATCCATTGCACTTTAGGTGTGCTGATCCCTGTGATTTCCCCAAATGTGGGAAAATCAATTGCCTAATTTATGGTAGTGGGGGACTGTGTTTGTGGTTTCCCCTAGTCTTTTTAGAATTACTCTTTCCCCTTTGGTCATTGTCCTCTGCCATTTAAATTTGCTGCCATAGCCCTGTTGGCCCTTCTAGTGCTCCAGGGAGCAGATCTTGGAAAACTCACCTGGCAGAGTGGTGAGGTCCAATGTGGTTGCCACAGCAAGCAGCCTCTAGTGCCAGTTCAGAGGCTTCCCAGCATGGTGGTGGGAAGCTCCTGGATGGTGGTAGCTGAACCTTTTTTTTTACAGTATTTGCTCCATAAGATCCACATACTTTCTCCCTCACTTTTTTTGGGGGGGGGGGACTGCGTCTTCTGGAGCAAAAAATGCGTAATTTGTTCAAGATAAAATTCTGTTTTTAGACTTTGATGGCTGAGTCTGTCTATGCGTGCATGGAGATGCATATATGGAAATATATATGTGTGTGTGCCCTCAAGTTGATTCCAACTTATGTTCAACCCTTTCCAATGTTCACTAGGCAGAGCATACATGGAAGTGCTTCCCATTCCATTCTTGTGCGGCATCATCCTGAACAGATTATTTTAATTTACTAGGACAGGAAATCACGATTTCCAGGCACCAAAATGTGTACCTAAATTGAAATTTAAACTCTGCTCATCATATCCAAAGTAATGTCTATTTTTAAATGTAGTTACCACCTACAGGAAGTGGGGAGCCAAGATGTTTATATTATCCAGGTGCTTCTCGTTTCAGCTCTTTCCATTTTTAGCAACTTCCTTGATCCTGTGAGCAAATCTGAGGTGAGGAGGGGGACAGTTGATCAAGCAAAATCTTATTAAAATGGTTCCCATCACTCAAGGGAGAAGGTGGGTTGGTCTGCAGAAGACAAAATGAAATTGGGAACCTGAAAATGGTGTGGCACTGTAAGATCCATCAGCTGTAGGAAATGCAACTTGTGTTCACAGATGATGGAGAATTATAATTCAACAACTGCAGGGCCACAAATTCCCAATTCAGTCTAGAGTGTTCCAGGGGGAGGGGGGAACCAAGTAATATTTCTTGCTAATTCTATACTCTTGAGTTTCTCAAAGTCATCTTGATGCAATGCAAATACTTCTGCACTTTTTAGAATACATGGGCATTTATTACAAGCTGCAGATAAATAATTCTGGTAGAAAGGAGTTAACATACTTTCGCTGGAAAGTGCACACATCATATCTTAAAGAGATATTCAAAGAGAGCCTAGGAAAGATTATTTTGATTAAATGTATAAAGTGACCACTGCCACAGCTAAGACAACTAATGAAAACTCCTTACAAAGCCTGAAAAACACCTTGGTGCCATTAGCACTGCAAAGAAAATTCCTGTTGCTTATTGCATTTCTTATGATGTTATTCACACTTTTCAGGTGGTACATGTGTGTGGAAAATATCCCTCTAAATCTGGCTGAAAATGGGTTGAATATTGAAAAAAAATCCCTTTCAAATGCCCCCCACCAAATTGCTATTAACTAAGAATAAGTAGCAAGAAAGAAATAACAAATAATGCTTATTACATTTTTTTAAATGACATTAATAGTTACTACATTATTTACAGAAAGAACATCGGGGTGTCCTTGTTACCTTCAAAAAGAGTGCTCAACAGAATTTGTACCTGCTTGCAATGCATTATTTCCAAGCTTTGGCTTCCTTTTTTTTTTTTTTTTTTGCAAAACCTGCTCAACTGGCACAGACCCTTGATAAATTGGCTGAAATTTCATTCATTTTATTAATTTTTTATGCAGCCATCCCCATGTCTTTGACAAAAGGTTATTCCAGGTTTCATGGTCTTCTCTTCCTGTCTTGTCTTGTGGCTGAACAATTATCTCTGTTACTCTCTATAGCATACACATGTGCGCACCCACACACACACACACACACACACACACACAGAAGCAGCAGTTATAAAACAGCAAACTCCTGTAGCTGGCATGGCTGTCACTCCATTTTGCAAAATGGCAGTGGTTAGAAAGCAGCTTAACGCCACCCCAAAGGATAAGCTGAACCGCTTGCATATCCCTTGCAACCTTTTGGTCCCATGGGATTTACCCACGAAACCAAGTCTTCAAAAAAGCTACCACCATTTTATTTTGGCACATCCAAAATAACGACCTAATAACACACGTGAATTTTACTGTGCGGTAAAAGAGAGCACTGAAATTGAAGCAAATTCAAATGTTTTAAAATGTAAAATAATGTATAAACATTCTTTTCCAAATTGCTTTCAACCACAAATTACATTTAACTGCATATACATACATACATACATACATACATACATACACACACACACACACACACACACACACACACACACACACACACACACACACACACACACACACACACACACATACATACATACATACATAAAGGGTGGGAAAATGGCAATCCCTCCCCATCTAGTGATCCTCTTCTAAATGCCAAGGAAAAATTGTCCACATGTCATCAGTGTTATTGTCCTGTTAAGAAATGGGTTTCTGCACACAGCTTAACTCTACTAAGAGTGTATGTGTGTCTGTCTCTCCAAACCCTTAATGGATAAGGAGACAGCAAACCCTGGGGTTGATCATCACCACGTGGCAGGCCAATGAGTGCAATGAACTCAGAACTTTATTCAGTAACTACATAGAGTAGAGCAATTAACTTCACTATCTCCATCTCTTCTAGACCCTCATTTTCTCCTGGGTCCTTTTTTCCCCAGGACAGAGTAGCAAAGCTTCACCTTTCATATCGTATCAGGGCACAAGAGAAAATGCTGACAGGAATGGTTTCCAAACAATTGAGGTGTAGCAAGAGATGAGAATTTACACATCATGAGCCTTATGTCTTCCTCCCCTCTCAAGATCCAGCTATAAAACTAGGACCACATAAACTACAGGAGGAGCCACTTGGATTAGAAAACATATAGCAGTCTTATTCTGAATCAGACCTTTGTTCCATGTAAGGCAGTATTAATAACACTGACTGGCAGCCACTGCTGTCCAAGATTCCCAGCATGAATCTGTCCCAGCCCTGCCTGAACATGCCTGGTATACAATAATGGTCACCTACCATGTGTGTGTGTGGAGGGGGGCAGAAGATCTGTCTCCACGGCCCGGCCCTGTGAAGCCCATGGACCGGCAATGGGCCACGGACTGGGGGTTGGGGACCCCCACTTTACAGCACCAATTCTGCCTCAGAAATACGTCCCCTGCTGCATATTTGCCTCCCATGGAGTTTGCCTGGAGCCAAAATATTCCTGGCCACGCGAAGAAACAGCCAAAAGCATTTCAGCCACAACAACTGGTCAAACGGCTAGGCCTCCCTTGTGGCCTCCACAGAACAGAGTCTGGGATTGTGGGACTCTCCCAGTCCAACCATGTAGGAAAACAAGAGGACAGCAGGTAAAGTGCAGCTGTAGTGAACAGCAGTCAGCTGCTGGCGTGTACCTGGTTGGACCGTTAGCATTCAGGACATAGAATAATGGGTGCTTCCTGAACGCCCTATTAGTGGTTCATGCCTCATAGTGGGAAAAGGGGAATGCCGTGACTGTGAATATATGTCCCCTTTGGGGTTGTAGTAGAACACCGTGCCCTCCGGCTATCCTTTTTGCCAATGGATCTGGGCTGAGATGTTCCAGAAGGCAACCAGTGATGATTACAGTACTTTGTTACTGATAGGCGAATAATAGAGGCCTTTGCCAAGAGAGACCCTATTTGTGTCTTGGGTTCAGTAGCTCACCTGTGTATGGGAGATACAGCTCTCTGCTGCTACTGGGAGCTAGCAGGAACATTCAAGCCATACAGTTTAGACAAGGCAAAGTATTTGTACGTAATAAAGAGTATGGGCAAGGCATGAAGTCTTGGGAGCCTTTGCAGCAGTTCTACTTTGCAGTACAGTTCCCTTGCATATGTGTATGGGACCTTCTTTCCTGTTACCCCCCCCCCCCCAGACGTTGAAACGGAGTAGTGCTGTGTGTTTGTTTCTGGGGTCCTGAGGAATAGAAACCTCTTAGGTTTCTAGGAAAATAAGTGTTAAGCAAGGCACTCAAGTTCCTAGGAGTGTTCAGCAGACAGGACATTTTATGCAAAGCTTTCTCCTTAATGCCCATCACCTTGTGAGCTTTAAGTCTGCATAATGTAGAGCCTTGTGAACTGTGGGATCTTGTGAGGAGTTCATATATTGGTGAAACTAGTGTGCTGTGACTGGATGCTGAGTTATGCCATATCCTACAAATTTTGATGATGGAGATGAAGCAGTTGTCAATGGAGGGACACAGATAATGATGATCTCTTTCCTGATGCAGCTAATAGGAAAGAAATCCAGTGCATACATATATCCATTCTAGAGTATGTATACAGTTTCATCCTAACCATTCAGCCCAAGGGGAAACAGCTGCGATCTGGAGGAAGACACGATAAAGCATGAGAGTCAAAATACTAGATTTTAAAAGGAATTTAGTTAATTCATTTTTGCTCCCACGAAAGACTTTCCACAGATATATGTTCATCAACTCTCACACTTGTAGATTAAGCACAAATTTCCTTTTTCCTGCTTCACAAAATACCATGTTTCCCCAAAAATAAGACAGGGTCTTATATTAATTTCTGCTCCAAAAAATGTATTAGGGCTTATTTTCAAGGTGTGTTTTATTTTTTTCATGTACAACCATCTATATTTATTCAAATACAGCCATGTCATCTTCTTCTGGTTGCTACACAATGGTGGAGGGCAGGGTTTCGCTTAACTAGGGCTTATTTTGGGGGTAGGGCTTATATTACGAGCATCCTGAAAAATCTTATTTTCGGGGAAACAGGGTAACGTATGTGGAATCCAAGATATGGAAGTAAGGAGTCATGTGCTTTGAAGGACACATATCTTCCTCCACTTGAGGGAGCACTTCTTCTGAAAATGTACTGAGGTACCACCAAATGATGCTCTTTTGTGCTCTGCTATCTCCCAGTAACTGCTCCATTTCAGTGGTTCTGCTCGTGAAAACAGAAAGATGGCAGAGCTCTACTGGCAGAGAGTTCTACTCATCTTTCCAGAGCATCCTGTGAGTGCTGTTCAAGCTCTGTCAAACTCCATAAGCCCCACAGATGGCAAGAATTTAAAGAATACTGGATTGCTCTGCTAACTGTAACTATCAAAGTATTAATTATCAAAACAACAAAGAAATGGGGAAGGGGTGAAAGAGAGTTTCAGGGAAACCTCTATTTAATAAGATTTTCTCTCTATAAAGGTCATTTTGGCTGAAATCCAGTAGCATGTTGCAACTAGAGTAGGCCCACTAAATCAGTGAGAATTTAGTGAGTCAACTCCTTAAATTCCATTAATCCAATGGCCCTCCTTTAGTTGCAATTTACTTCTGGATTTCAGCCATTCTGTCACTGTAGGCTTTGCTTGCTGACAATCCAGGTAAGGGTATCTATTGCCATTTTAAACCAGAGTCCAACCGATTCACTTATTTATTTCATTCTATACGTTTAAAATATTTTTGCTTTGCTTTTTTTTCCTTAAAAAGGTCCCAAAACGGTTTCCATCATTTAAAAGGCAATATTTAAAAGTTAAAAGCAATAAGTATACAAATATTAAAGAGAACCAAACGCCACACTAAAAATAGTGAACAAAATCAACAGCAACCGCAGATTTAAAGTAACAAGGCACGACACTCCATTTAAAACCTCCTCCAAGACAGCCAACCACCAAGGAAAAACTTGCCTGAAGAGAAAGCTTGGACTCAAGCCATGCAGCGCTTTATAGATTAAAACTAGCATTTTGAATTGTGCCCAGAAATGGATCGGCAGCCCGCGGTGCTGCTGTAACAAGGGGGTTGTGTGATGTCTGTGATGTCCAGCCTGAGTTACCATTTTGGCTGCTAACGTGGACCTGCTAAAGTTTCTGAACACTTTCCAAAATCAGCCTGATCTAAAACGTGTTACAGCCATCCAGCTGGGCTGTAACTAAGGGATGTGTCACCGTGGCCAGATCAGAGCTCTCCAAGAACAGGTGCTACGCTGGTGCACCAGTTTTAATTGTGCAAATGCACTCCTGGCCACCACCAAAACCCCTGGGCATTCATTGCATTTGACTTTCATGCTAGAGATAATTAATACCTTATTAAAAGCTATTTTTATGGAAGAAATACAGTTATCACAGAGAACATAATGTTGATCTCAGATTCTTAGTGCTATCCTGTTCGGTTTTAGCAATAACAATAGGATGTCAACAGAGCCCTGAAACAAGGAACGCTGACTAGCAGGTTTGAGAACATAGGATAGTCCTATCAAACAGAAATGTACATTTTTAAAGAAAGTAACAGGCACCATCTAGACAAAGTTAAGCACTTTTCAGTTCTATTGATATGAACTGTAGAGTCTTAAGCAAATGCTAATAATTTAAATTGGTTTTTTTAATGAGACAACCATGTTATTCTGTTCCAGCAAAAACAATGAAGTGTCTCGTGGTACCTTATAGATTAGAAAGTTTCATTTGATGTAACCTTTCATGAACCTGAAGAAGTGGGCCACAGTCCATGAAATCCAAATATCCTTTAAGATGTAAAAACACTCTCCATTATTTTGATTGAAACCAATGAGATTTCGACTGCAGTCCTAACTACAGTTTTCTGGGAAAGTACTCCACGCAACACAGAGGGATAAACTTCTCCATGAATGTGCAAAGGATAGCACTACTTAACTTTCACTGGATCAGGCCCAGCATATAGGCATGCAGGCTGCAACTATGAAAACCTCTAGGTTCATGTGTTTGCAGATATGCACTCTTCTCCACAAGCTCTGAAGTTTGTTTAAATCCTATGCCGAGCACGTCACACAGCTGGGCACTCTACATGTATATTGCTAAGGAACATAGGGAACTACCTTATAGTGAGTCCCTGAAGCCCAGAATGGTCAGCTCTGACTGGCCACAACAGTTCTTCTGGGTTACATGCAGTTTTTCCTCTGATCTACAGCTTGGTCATCAATTTCTTCTGGAATATCTCCCTTTCAAGAGAGTATTGCTGTGCTAGATCATGGAGCTGCTGTGTTCAATAAACCCATGTCCAATGCATCCTATAGGATATGGAACCAATCAGGGATCTTTTAATCCATGTGTTAGTTGCACTAGCACTGGGGCATGCACTTTTCCATTTGTACTACACAAAAAAGGTGCTATGAGATATTTGTGGAACACTAGGGAGGAATAAAGAATTTTCCTGCACACAAGGCTAAATATAACGAGGCAGAGCCCCACAATAGCAAAATGATGGGATATGACCTAGTTCAGCTCAGGACGTCTAATTCTCATTCTATTACTATCTGCAAGAGGTGAATTCAATGAGGCAGCTGCTGAATGTCCCTGAAAATGGCCAGCTGACAGGCAGTGAGATATGCTACATATTGGAAAGAGTTAAGAGACAAAATCCTACAAACTTTTCTAGCTGAAGGAAAAATATTCTGCAACTTTCCTGTACAAGGTTCCAATTTAATTTCCATTTCATCCACTGGCTTGGTAATGCAGTAATGTATCCGATTTCTATCTTCCCTGCTATATGCATATAACTGGACTTCTTTTGCCGAACATTCCTGGAGATAACTCTCCTATGCCCTTGGGGCCAAACATTTATCTACCTTCATTTCTTCTAAGTGACGGTTAGCTTACATTTCAATCTAAATGGTTCCACATTGAGATTTAATAGGGTAAGGAGGCGTCTGGTGCAAAAACACCTTGAAGAATCCTGAGAATATATAACTAGCTCATATTTCCCATTCCTGGAAAAAGATTAAACTCCAGCAAGCAAACCGAAACTAACTTTAAAAATTATTTCATAGATATATTGGCCTTTGCACAAACCCACTTAGGAAGACATTTCTTAATTTAAACTCGAGAAGGACAGCAAAATGAGAAAAAGAAAAAAGAGACGGAGGAAGAAAGGTCACTGGTAGCTGAACTCGTAGAGCACCACAACTATTGTGTTCTGAATTGCCTGTCCAATAATTCCTGATACTCAAGAGCCAGCTGTAACTGCTTAATAACCAAGGGAATGCCATCTGTACAGTATGTGCCCGCAGACACACCTTGCTTCTAGGAGTGATTCTGGAGCCAGTCCCTAACACAACCCGTTTTTACGCTCAATATGGGACCAAATCTCCAAACCACCTTTCTCCCCCCAGCCCCCTTTCTGCATTCTTTTTCAATTCTTGCTGATTTCTTCTTCCTAAATAAACACGTGATTGACAACATGGTGGAGTGCATCATCTGCCCAAATGCTACTTGGCATGCATGCCAAGAAACTGCAGGGTTCCTCTTACTCAGCTCATAGATACAGACTGGTAATTTATTTTCAGAGAATTCCCCCCCCCCCCCCTCACATGAACGATCTGCTACATTCAGTCTCTTCAAGCGAAAAGATGTTAGGGTGGGGAGAGAAGCCAGCTGTATGGATTCCCTGAAGTTACCTACTACATTTGCTATTAGGCTAGCAGACTACACCAAAATTAGGATGCTAACTCTGAACTCCACAGCTCTAGCTCAAATACAAGATGCTTGTTTGATACCAAGTTTGCACACATTTGTGTTTCTCCACTGAATGAAATTATTATTTTGGATAAAGAGCTATGTTTGCTATTCAGACATGTAAAACAAACAAACTTATTTCTTGTCATGTGAGCTTTCACAGATTGTAATTCACTGTTTGACAAAGTGGACTGTAATCTACCCAAATTCATGCTACTATCAATCTGTTAGCCTTAAAGCTACCAGGAGACTGCTTTGTTTTTATTATACATTTATTTAAAACTGTTTCATCGTACCTTCAAATCATAACCCTTAGCATCCACTGCAAATCAGTGCAACACATGGAACCTAGTGAATCCTTACAGAATCAGGAGGTGGCTAAGGCAAGGGGTGCGAGTATGCCCTGTGTATGTGTGAGGGCGTGCATGCATACCTGCGTAGACAAAGGCTAGTTCAAAAACTTGCTGTTGAAACGTTAACCTTGCTGATTCAACTTTTGAACCTCTACACTCTTGATCAAATCAGTTAAAGGGGGGGGGGGAATCCTGCAGAATAAAGGGAGCAAGTTTCTGCCTCCCGACATAAGTCTTTTCGAGCTGAGGAATGCAATTTCATCCTCATGAAAAAAAACAAGCAGAACAAAACAAAAAGAAGCCGGCGTGCCTTTTAAATACCAGGCAGCAGAAGGGGCGGCGGGGGGGGGGGGAAGAGAAGAGAGCCTGGCCTCCGCCATTCACTTTCCCGGATTGACACACTTCGGTGGCTGCGCACGAGCGCCCGCCCCTCCCCAAGGGTGCCCGCTTCGCTCGCTTCCCGATGCCAGCCACGGCGCCCGCCCGCCCGCCCGCCTGCCCACCGACTCCCGGTGCCCTCTTACCTGCCGGAGGATAAAACTGGTGGACGTGGTGCTGCCATCGGATCGCTTTAACCGGCTCCGCCGGGTCGCCGTGCCTCTGCTTCCCTGGAGCCAGCGGCGAGGGTGTGGGGAAGGGGAGGCAACACAAGGGAGGAGGGGAGAACGCGTGAATGAGGGAGATCAGGGACAGCAATTGAAGAAAAGAAAAGAAAAAACACAGAGCTCTCTCTTGGATCGGGAAGCGACTCCTTTGCGGATCCCGGCCCACCTCCGATTTCACAGTAATGCCATCTCCGCTTCCACTGGCAGATGCTGGGGGGGGGGGGGACCTCGTTCCCAAGACCACGAAGGCTCACGTAGGGGAAGCGATCGAGAAGCACTCGAGGAGGCCCAGGGAGAAGGGACCCGTCTCCCCCACCCCCACCTCCCGATCCTCAGGGATGATGATGATGATGATGATGATGATGATGATGATGATGATGATGATGATGATGATGATGATGGGACTGGGACACCCACCCCACCCCAGAGAGACTGGCCCCAGGGAGCTGCTGGCCTGGGGAACCAGGGAGGGGGTTGGGTGCCGAGCGAGGAAGAGGAGGAGGGACAGCCGGAGATGTACCTGGAAGATGGGGTCCGCCACCCCGTTCTTGCCGTACGAGGAAGGATGCTTGGACATGCTGGGCGGAACAGCGGGGAGGCGGGGGGGGCTCCGCCGGGCTCTCTTCGGAAGCACGCCGCTCGCCGCCCAGCCGGGCTCCAGGGGCTGCTTCGAAGGCGGGCGAGCGGGCGGCTGGCTTGCCTGCCTGCCTGCCTGCCTGCCTGCCTGGTGCGGTGTGCGCTCTTTCTCTCTCTCTCTCTCTGTGCGCGCGTGTGTGTGCCCGCTCCCGCCTCGCCCGCGCGTGGGGATGGAGTCGGCTCAGGGCGCCGCCGCCGCCGCCGCCGCTGCCAAGGCTGCCGGATCCTTAAAGGGACCGCGTCACTCCCCGTCTCCTTCCCGCCCCGCTGGCAAAGCCGTCTAGGGCCGCTCAAAGCAGCAAAGCAGAAAGGAAGCGGGGAGGGAGGGAGGTAAGGGAGAAGGACGGAGGGATGGACGGACTTGTAGCACTCCAGAGACCTGACACGTTTAATTTGCCTCTTCGCGGACTGTTGCCATTGCCGCCGCCACCGCCACCACCACCCGTGAGGCGCTTCGGGTTCTTCTTCCCGCCTTAACAAAAATTCAGACCGGGGCGTGCGCTCTGCCTCCCCTCAAAGCCCCGCGCGAACCGTCTCATATACAAATACTGTACTTGGGCACTATTTCAAATCTCGATGTGGTTGTGGGTCCCACTTTGTCACCGGGAGCTCTACTGGTACAATAAAACTTCCTGCCCTAATGAAACATGGGCTTCTGTTTACGGCTTCTCCCCCCCCCCCCGTTCCAGTTACACTTTGCTACCACAAGAAGGAGAGACGGTGGCCAACTCTGAGGGCTCTAAAAGAGATGTTGTTAGTCGCCGACTTGAAGCATAGGGAGTCCCAGTGGTTGTTAAGGACTAGCTCAAGACATTTGGCTTCCTGGGAAAGCCATGGGTCATCATCCCACCCACCAGTTCAAGGTACTTAGACCTGAACTCAGTTGCTAGTCTTAACTAAGAGTCTTAACTCACTGGATCAGTGGAGTGTTCTTACCGGTAAGTGTTGATTCAGCAACTGCTCGACTCTAGTTGGGACTAGCAATTGGATTTAAGCCATGATACCCAAGGCCAGTGACCTTATTTTGGAAGGGAAGGCAGAAGGTCCCACCATTAAAATAAAATAATGTTAATTAAGCAAGACTTTTCTACCCTTGCCACTCAGAATGTGTTGGAGAAGTCGCCTGCCACATTTTGCCTTACAGAAGGTTTGGCCCTAATATCTCCATGTTACATCTAGGGTGGAAGGTAACAATCCTCAGAATACCAGTTTCTGGGGCCCAGTAACAGGAAGGGTGTCCTGACTTCACATCCCACTTATGAGCCACCGGTGGATATCTCTTTGGCCACTCTGGGAAACAGCACAGTAGACAACATAGGTCCAATACAGGACTAGGAGCTGGTCTTGTGAGGTAATTACTGCAGTTGTTCCCTCTGACAACCATCACTCACAGTATCAGTTCTCAGCCCCATTAAGAGTACTGTACATGCTTTGCAGAACATCCTTTAATAAGGATTCCCAATTCCTTAGTGCCTGGCATGGACAAGTAGAAGTGCTTAGATAGCTGGGTTATATTCCTCGCCTCTTTCAGTAATCCATGCTTACAGATGAAAACGGGAAACTAGCAACCATTATCTTAGCTGTCATTACTGACTCAGCAATACGAGGGGGTGCTGATAAGTACTGAGCCTTTCCCAGAAAAAAAATGAGCTAGGAAGCTATAAATTGCAGGGTGTATTGGCCAATTCGTCTGTATTCAATGATGCAAAAATCAGCTACCTATGATCTTAATTTTCATCTTCCAGTCCAAAGTGAACATGGCAGCACTTCCACAAAAGTTCACTGTGGAAGAGCATAGGACCATAATCAAGTTCCTGTTTCTCCAAGTGAAAGGTGCAAAGCAGATCCATAATGAAATGTCACAAACTATGGGTGACAGTGGCTCTTCATATGCAACAGTTAAACATTGGTATTACTGTGCTTTATTTATGAAGTTGAGGCAAAACATCAAGGAAAAACGTGGAGGAAAGCTCTCCAAAGGTGTCATCCTGTTGCATGACAATGCCTCGTCACACTCTGCAGGTGAAACAATGGCAAAACTGAAGTCCTTAGGCTTTCCAAGTGATGCCCCATCCAACCTATTCTCCTGACCTGGCTCCTTCTATTACCTGTTCCCCAAACTCAAAGAACACCTAAAGGGACAATGATTTGGGAGTGTTCTGGAGGCAACTAATGCTGCAAATGAGTGGTTACACCAGCAGGCAGAAGAATTTTATTTGCAGGGACTTAAGAAGCTGCAGGACAGATGTTGCAAGTGCATTGACTTCCTGGGGAAATATGTAGAATAGTGTGGCAGTTACAGCTTCCTAGTTCAATTTTTTCTGGGAAAGGCTCAATACCTATCAGCACCCCCTCATAAAGACCCATGTTTTCAAGTAAACATGCTTAGAATCATGGATGTTCATTGTTGGCGGGAGAGCAAGGGAAGGGACTTCCCCATCCACGCACCCCTAGAATCCTAAGTTTGGTATTTATTTATTTATTTATTTATTTATTTATTTATTTATTTATTTATTTATTTATTTATTTATTTATTTATTTATTTATTTATTTATTTATTTATTTATTTATTTAATATCCCGCCTATCTGGTTGGGTGAGGACCACTATTGCATACAAGGACATTAAACATACACACAGAGATCAGCTACACAGAAAGAAGTGTAAGCAGGGTGATTACAGAGACCAGTGAGATCAAGGAGCTAATAGCAGGGTGCAGCTGCAAGGCCAGGATTTCCTGCCCTGTTCTTGGGGCAAACTGACTGGGCCAGAGGCAGATTACATAGTGCTGATCTAATGCATCTGCGATTTCTATAGGTTTTGTAAGTTACAGACATCTTATCCATACAGTGACAATATGGTTGTCTAAAACTACAGTCAGGTCAATAATTAATAGGAATCATTAAAAGACTTTGTGTCTCTCCCAAACGCACTATTTCTGTGGATGCCCTTGTTGAGGATTCATCTTCACATGTGAGTTGACACGATAACTTTGGTATCTGGTATGGTTAAGATTGGGTAATAATGGGTGTTTTATCCTGAGATGTTATTTTTAAAAGTGACACTTAAGAATTTCACTACCCTACCCATTTTAGTTATTTGAGGTTATTGTCACACTTTTTAATGAAGCAGCTCTTGTATTTTTTGCAACTATAGCTGACTAATCAAAACTGAAAGTTACTATTAGTCTCTTAATGCTGCAAAGAGCTGGGCTGTGGTACAGATGTTATTTCCTTCCATTTATTTTCTACATGCATGCAATTGAGGAGTACCCGTGTAGCTTGCTTCTGAGTAACATGGACAGGTCTGGGCTGCACATTGTACAATGGCTGCAGTGAATCCACTACTGCTTTTCAGCTGCTCTTTTCTACTAGAGCAGCCTCAAGGGGAAATAAGAGCTGCCATCAGGCTAGGAAAATTTAATGGCACTTTCCACAGTGAAAATGATTATAGAATCTTTATGGTGCTGGATCTTTCCCATTCTCTTAAACGTGCATGATACTAAATTCTGATGTAGGTAAGTTGACTTAAGCATTGATAAGGAATAAATTGAAAGTCAACTTGTTAAATCATTTCATTGGACAGTCTGCCTAGTGCCTCCACCAAGTAAGAATTCCCGGGCTGTTTTGCTGACTCAGCTTAGACAGCAGTCCTTCTTCAGAACAATTGTAGGCACTCGGTGAATGTGAAAAAGCATCCTTTAAATACAGTTATGTCTTGCAGTACTGTTGCAGATGACAAATGGGCAGTTGGCAAAAAAAAAAAAACAACTAATAGGAAAACTTGAAATTTCTCCTGGTAACAGGTTGCATAGCAACGCTAAAACACAAAGCGCTATTAGGAAGCACTGAGAACACAGAGCCAAGAAAACAAGAGTTTCCCCCACACTTTATAACACGGAGACTGGCACAGAAGTAACAGCCTATTAAATGCAACATAGCCTATGTGGGAGCACCCACATGAGCGGATATTTTTCACACTGTAGTAGCACATTTCAGCTCTGTCTCAGGTATTAAAATAAATTATGGCTTTTGATTTCTGTCCCAGAATGTTCAAACAGAAGTTGGTCATACTGAACTTGAATGTTCGGTTTGTTACCCTATCAAGCTCATTTTTGGAGCGTAGATCTTATGTAGGCAAGATGGCACCCTGGCACCCAAGAAGAATATAGATCATTGAGACGAGCGGAAGGATTCTCTCTCTCTCTCTCTTATATTATAGAAAAATGCTAAGCAGAAACAGGTGTAGGGAAAGAGCAACAACATCACAGCTTACGAGGGCTGACCCATGCTCAATAGGCACAGGACATTGACAGACTGCCATAGGGGAAACAAGTGGTGGAAACAGAACACCACGTCCTGGAGAAGGAGTAAGTTGACTATAGTGCTGAGCAAGAACAATTCACATTGCAGCATTTTTTGTTGGAGCTGCTATTATATCAATGCACAAATCATTCATTATTGCTATAATTATTTTTGCAGTATTGGCTCTACAACTGTTTTGGTTCTGCATCCTGGGATGCTTTACTCAGTTCATGAATGCTTATGATTACAGTAATGTGCTTTCTTTCTGTAGGGTTACCCTTCAACACAGCTGGAAACGGCAATTTGTACAGGAAGTGGCTGCTTGTGGGAGCTAGTAAATTGTGCTACCTTCATTTTTCATGACTCTGACTGCCTCTTTGTTTCAGGATCAAATGTAAGATGTTGCTTTTGGCCTATAAAGCCTTGATACATCAAGAGGCATCATGTTGGTGGGTACATATGGTTAATATCCTGTGAATTCTTAATTTTTCCTTTTTTAAAGTTACCATTGCTTCTAATGAATTGTTTTCTGAAAGCTTGCTTTTTATTATTATTATTCTGTCCTTCCTGATTTTGCACCGTTTTAGAGGTTTGTCAACTGTCTTTTGCACAGTGAAAGGTGGGTTAGATTTTACTGTAAATAAATACATAAATGACAACTGCAATCAGACAGTCGTGTTACAATTCTCTGTAATTGTGACAAACCATACTGCTAACTTGAAGGGCCACAAGAACAACTGCAAGGAAACAACACATAAAACGGGCAACATATGAGAAGAGGTGTGTGTGTTGCCCCCAGCAAAACCACCAAAGGTCCTATCCTAACTCGCTGTCAAATCTGTTATTACAGCTCTGTAAAAACATTCCAGATTTCCCTTGAAATGCACATGTAAGACATAAACGCATGCATGCATCACGTTTAAAGCCTATTATTCTTCCAGGGCTTCCAGGAATGCAGTCTGGCCTACAAACCAAAGCACTTTGTCTCTTTGTGTTTTTTAAAGGAAATTACAGTATAGGGTTTTTTTTCCTGCATCAATACCATCAGTGGGGGCAGCAGAGATGCCTCAAAAATGAATGGGAGGCACATGCAGTGCCCCATTTTCTATTACAACAGAGAAAAGCCTAATAGTTCTTTCAAGGTATTCTGAACAAGTGATTTTATCAGTGACCCCCCCCCCCAAGTGAGGAGATTTAAAACCCAGATCTCCTGAGTCCTAGTCCATCCATCACTCTACACTTGGTGCCCCAATGAAAATGACGGAAGTACACAAATGTGTAGACTACAAACTCTGGTTTAGACAGTTATAGCAGAGTCCTGAACTTGTTTTATTCATTTTGATTTGGAGTGATTCACAGCAACACAGCTGAAGCTCAGGCTGCTCACAGGTATTTTATATGATTCTGATAATTACCGTAGGCACAATGCCTATGAAATTAACACTGAGATATGCTAGGACAGTAATAACATCAAGCCCACTATGCACAGAGGGTGGCAAGACTCAAAAAGACTCCTGCTGGATTCATAAGATAAGAATGCAATCGGAACATAGTACTGTACCTTTTTAAATGGTACTGAGAAAGCCTGGGCTTTGCCAGTAATGTGCATATAAAGTAACTGAAATGCTGTACTGCAAATAGTGTATTTTAACTGGTAACAAATCCTTTCCTTCTCTTAGGAAGTAAAACCTTTTATTGCACACAATTAAGTACTAAAACATGCTAGATTAAAGTCAGAAGTTACTAAAAAGGAATAAAAGAGAAGCCAAGGATGCCTCACTCTGTTTTTGATAGGAATACTAATTCAGAAAATAAAGAAAGCCTTTTTGAAAGAAAATGAAGTTCGCATTCTCTAAAGGTCACCTGTTGTTTTTACCCTACTTTGCAGAATATTATTTAAAAATCATGTCACATGCAATTGCAAATGGGAAATTGCCCTTTAAATAGGGATTAATTTAACTGATGTCAAATCAACTTGGCACTTTCTTAAAACATTTATTCTCCTCTCTGTGTAATACAGTATTCACTGGAAAAATGCCCGTTGAGCCACATCACTTTTTTGTCCCTTTTTGCCTTCCACAATCGAGATCCCACATTGTCAGGGTTTGTATACCAAGAATAAATTACAGATAGGTGTAACTTGGCAGATCTTTGCAAACAGACTTCATTGGCTGACCCCAGCAGACATACATTCCTTCTTCTCATTTTATGAACCTTAAAATGAACCTAACACAGCCCACTGTATGTGAAGCTGCAAACATTTCAGGGATCAGTTGATGCAAATAAGTAACTGACAGTATAGGTTCCTGTGAAGTTAGAGGAGAAGTGATTCACAGGAACATTTTGCTTCCAAGCTTTATAAGGATAGTCCATTGCATAATCCTTTATTGCTGGCTCTTATTTGGGTCATAAGGTATCCTTAACTTGTATTACATTCTATGAGTAATTTTATGGCTTAATGGTTAACAATATCCTGAACCTTTTTCTCTCCATTCCATTTCTCATCCTTCTCTCCTTCCTACCAAGATTTCTTGTTAACATGGAGACCAATAGTTCAAAATCTCAACTAGCAACAAATGTCTCCATAAACATCATTATGTGGCACTGTGTGTTTACCGATGTGAACATGGTGCATTCGTCTGACTTCCCCCATACAATTTGTAGCCTATTCAATAAAAGCTTATTACCTGCTGGGGGGAGGGAGGCAAACAGAGGAGGAAATATAATTCTATTTTGAAACAAGGGAGTAGTATTACCACCACTGATCCAACCAGGTGCAAATATCAAATTATGAATTACACAGGCAGAAGACATTGGAATGCACAGCGCCTCATCCAAATAGGAATATGTATGCTGGGAAGGCCTCCTTGCTAATCCAGAAGACTGGGTCAGATCTGATTATTTTCTAATTCTGCACAGAATGGATGTAAAATGTATGGATCCAAACAACCCTTTGGTTGAACAGCATGCACTTCTTTCTGGTCACATGTGGAAGATGTTCCCAATTCCTGCCAATTAATTGCTTTAGTTCCCAATACCATATCCCCATCCAGAGGCTTTTCCTAAACTAAGTAGCAGCTCTCCAGCACACGGAGGGGGCCTGAGCTAGAAAGGCCTGTTGTGCAGATGCTGCTCAAGCACAAATTGAGTGTGCGTGTAATTCAGCATGCTGATGATCTGTTTTTATGTTTTGTGTGTCTTTAGATTGAAGTCTATTTTGTAGACCTGATGTCTGCAGACTCCCAAGCATGTGGCAATGAATTAAGGTAGACTTGGGGTGAACATGTGGAATCCCTCGACAGTTTGCCAGAGGGCCACTTCTGATACCTGCTGGGCCTCTCTCCTTTGGACATACAAGTAGATCTTGATGCTTCAAAATCTGCATCTAGACAGCATTTTAACTTTTACAATATGCCCCAATACTGCACAGTTCCAGGGCACTGTGGAAAACACAGCCACCCGAGCCAGATCACCCTCCTTGCAACGCTAGAGTGCTTCTGCTGCCACAAGGCTAATCCTCTGGAGCCCACAGATGATAACAGTCCATTAGAGTGCCATTTCCCCCAAAGTCCTTTGAACCAAGACCAAGTCTGGAAAAGAACTGGAGATCTAACTCAACTACTGTTGAGGCTCAAATGAAAAAGGGATCTAATGATTGTTGTGGGTTTTTCGGGCTCTTTGGCCGTATTCTGAAGGTTGTTCTTCCTAACGTTTCGCCAGTCTCTGTGGCCGGGGGATCAACAATTAACCACGTACTGAAATAAAAAGTAAAATTTTTCTGTTAAATCAGTTTTATTTCCACAAGTCAGCACAAATATGTTGTAGGCAAGAGGCTGAATGGCTATTTCATATGACCACATTCCAAGCTGTTAATACTGGAGACTGCTCAAATACAGTGTTGTACAACAACACCAAATATATATTTTGTTGTTAAAAAAAATTCTTGGCCTGAACTTGGAGAAGCAACCATACTGGGAACATCTTAGCACAGAGTAAGTCTTTAAAAGAGAGGCCACTGAATCAGTTCTCTATAGTAATTCCTCTCCTTTCCTTAATTAGCTGAAGATCAGAATACAATACAGTAGTTTAAATTCAGTGTCATACCAGCTTTTCCAATTAATGATCTTTCAGGGAGTCAGTCAAGCCTGTTATGCACTTACATCATTGCAATGAATTTGGATTATACATAACACTATGACACAATTCTCATCTGATGGCCTATGTCCAAAATTACATGAATTACATGAATGACCTTCTGCCTATCCAAAAGGACATCCTGTTATTGTCCTTTTGGATGCCCCTCAATCTATTCTGAAGAATCCTCCAACGTTATGGAGATATGAGGCCATGCAGGAGGCAAAAAGCAATGTTCCAACACCACTTTCTATTCTGCTGATAGGTGGCCAGGTACATTCTGACGCACAGATAAAAAGAGAAAAAATATTCAGGTAGAAAAAAACCCAGTATGTCAGCATCCCACCCTCAACTGGCAGTCTTTTAACAGGGTCTTGAAAGGACACAACTAAACCAAGCCAAAAAAAAGTAGTAATAAGGCATGTTTAACGTCTCGCCATTTTAACATTTTTGGGGCTGTGGACACTTAATAGGCAGAGAGATCTGTGGAAACCAAGTTATTTTAACAATGAACCAAAGCTCAGGCAAGTGAGCTGAACAGATAACAACAACATTTAAATTGGAGGGGGGGGGGGAAGGATTTTGCACAGACCAGCGAAAATAATAAATGATCACTAGGCAAACATTACTGAGAGTCCTATTGCAAACTTATACATGTAGGGGGGAAGTGCACAAGCACTGGCAGCCAATTGCCAAGCCTTAACAAGCTCTTGTACACAAACCTAATCATGGAATGGGGCACACCCCAGACAATGCAATTAGCATTGGCAATTTGCTACAAAAACCTGTGGGATTTCCCCTGTGCAAGTGTTAAGTTCACAATAAGATGGACACAAGACTGTACCTTGCTTTAAAACCCTAGAAAGAAATCACAATGCAATCCTTATTACAAACTGCCAGGAATTTCTGCTTAGTCAATTAAGTCACTTGAAAAGCAAAGCACTTGATGCTTACTTTTAATATAAAAACAGGTGTATGCCTGGAATACATTCTTAACTCTATTCAAATGAATGTCTACATTCTCACCGGTGTCAATGGAATATGGACCCTCACTGTAATGATCTGCAGCTGGGGCAGATTATGATCACACCTTAGTAATAAATAATGTTTTAGTCAAGAAAAGGGAAAGACAAAAAAAGACCCTCATTGATGCCAGAAGACGAAATACACAATTTCAACATCCGAATTTGTACATATTTACAATCTGCATAAATGCTTTCAAAGATTACAGAAACTACTGGTAATGCCAAATGTGGCTACATATAAAATTTCAGTGATTTCTTTAAAAAAGAGAATGAGTACATATGTAGTTGTGTATAAAATCTCAGACAAGTGGATATATACACACATTATATATTATATATAAAGAACAAAATACAATGAAAAAGGTTGCCTTAACTAAACATTACAGTAGGATATTGGGCAGTACTTAATGCAGTATCAAAGACTGTAGAACAATAAAAATTTTGTATCTGATTTACTGACATTTATGAACAGTTCCACTGTTCAAAAACTTGCATTTTGTTTACAAAATATTTTAGCTGAGAAAAAACTGACCTTGCTCTAAATAAGGATTCTGAAGAGCACCCTTTGAAATTTTGAAAGGAGAAAAGAAAGTGTTCATATACATATACATGTCCCATGTTGCAATTCCAGACAATTAGCAGAAAAAAATAAAATAAAAGCCACCATGAAGAAAAAGCACAACTATCTTTGTTGGCATGGAAAGATGACCAATAGAGTAAAGATTCCCAAAGGACTCCCCTCCCCATCCCAATTAAAGAAAGAAGACATCTTGGTCCAAAATGAACTCCACCTGACTAGCATCATGCTTCCGAATAGCCTGTTAGCACCAGTATAGGAAGTGAATGGAGCTGCTAATCAACAACAGGCAAATTTGGACAAAGACAGACCTTATTACAAATATGTTATTTCTATAATAGATAACATATGCTGCAGGAGAATTGAGATAAAATTATAGATTCCTTTGATTCCCATGCATTTAATAATCTTTTGCTTAGTTAAATCATTTCCCCACCAACCCACCCTCAAATGCAGCCATATGTAACCTATAAACACATGCCCCCACTGCTGCTTGTAGGAAAGCTGAACCAGAGTAGCTCTGGGGATGTCCAGTAGGTCAGGATGCCCTAAGAAGTGTAGAAGATAGAATGCATAGAGCAAAGCAAAGACATGCAATAGAGCAGTGGTTCTCAACCTTGGGTAAGATGATTATGTTAAATAACTGCAAAGTAAATGGGCAACAAGGACAGAACAGGCATCCAGAAGAACAGAGACTTCCTTTTTCTCTCTGAAAAAAACATCAGGACAGAGAGTCTTCCTGAGCCCTGAACAATATAACGATGCATTGCCACGGTGTTTATTCTAAATCTTCACAGTTAACAATATGTATTTTCTAGTTAAGGCAAAATGTTTGTGGTAAATAAACCATTGTATAAACATACTTTTTCCAATGTTAAAAGCTTTTCTTTCATATGACGTTCAGTATTCAGTGACACCAGGGAATGAGAGCAGATGTAAAAGACAGAGCAAAGAGTCCAATTCCATTAAGCCAACATGTGTTTCAAAGTGAGCTTACATACTTTAAACTTCCTTAGATTGGAGTACAAATCACTTCACAGCAATAAATGGCATTAATTTCTAAGAAATGCAAATCAGAAATCCATTCTGGCAGAAATCACAAAGACCATTAACTTCTTCTGTCATTGCAGGTTTTCTGCTTCTAAGTTCCCAAATGCTTTATTGTACGATATAAAATGCAATCTGTTAAGATGATCTACCAGGGATGCAAATGGAAAGCAAATCAGCTAAATAAATTGGGTTTCAAGAGAGCACTCCAAATTTAAAGTCTGGAAAGAACAAAGGAGAAGAGCTGCATATATTCACATCTGAAGCTTCCTCCTATGAAACTCACTACAAGAAAAAAGTTATTTCAGAGAAGTTGTGTAAATAGGCAGGAGAGTAGATGGAACACTATACAAGCCAGGGTTTGCGGGCCATGTTTGTGTGTTTCTAAACACGTTAGCAGCAGCTCAACCTATTTAAACAGCTATGCAGAAAAACTGCTAAACTTGAATTAACTTTAATTCTGACATTTGCGTGGTTGCATTTTCCCTTGAGCAGAAGCATCCTTTCAACAGTGGAGAGGCAACTTAAATGACCAGGGTCAGCAACATCCAAGACTGCTTTCAGGAACAGACTAAGCATTTTCACAGAAGAGGCTGCTGATGGTAGTTTGTTTGCTGCTGTGGGAGTGAATGAGCTGGAACGGCTGGATAGCACACTCCTTGAGGCAAACTAGACACACTGTTCTGATAGGCCAACATATCCATAGACATGCCCATTTGTTGACTGTAAGGAACTGTGCCAGCTGGTGGAGGGCAAGAATTCTGGTTCACGTAAGTAGGGTTGGACACAGCATCTAGACCGGTGCTAAAACACAAAGAAAGACATTAATCAACTGGCAGTATATATTAGTATTCTTAAACAATGAACCTGCAACATATAGTTAATATTATCTTGCCAAAAGAATACCTTAAATAAGCTGTCTGAGTAGGCTGAGATGCTCCCGTAGAATTTATTGTTGGAGGCAAGGACCTCAGGGGACCAATCTGATCACTTCCCGGGTTGTAACCTTGTGGAACAGCATGGACCACATAGTTCCCACTGTGAGGGTGCATGGGATATGACTGTAATGGGAACAAAACAATATTGCTAGTCAGCACTGCATGGTGAATAAGAAACATGAAGGGATAATTCACAAAAAAGCTGTTCAGTCTTGTCAGGCAAAAATTGCACTGTTTAAAGCTTGCAATGTTCTCCTCTAAGGAGGAAAGTAGTTAGCCAGGGCAAGGATGTTGCAGTTCTACCAGTATCAAGGTCACATCTGTGAAACCCCAAGACTCCCAGTGATCCTTGCAGGCAAGGGCATGAGTAGGTACAGATCCTGTTCCCATTTACTACCAGCCCTACCCACCTTTTAGCCTTAAAAGGGCACTGCAAGTGCCAGTGCGACTGTCCCCCTAACCCAAGGCCATACTTTGTCACAGGCATTGCACTGGCCAAAACCAAAAAACAAACAAACACCAAAAATAAAACAGAGAGCCTCTGAAATCATAGGTTCCATTTGCGCCCACATACTAAACCACATAACTGATCCATTAGTTCATGGCTTTGCAGTGAAGCAAAAACATGGTTCCAAGGATCGGATCCACATGAATATATAGGATTTTTACATAAGATCTGCCTCAAACCACTGTCAAATACTATCCCATCTGTGCCAATAGCTTACACCACAGGAATCATGGATACAACAGTACATGGCTTTGCTGGGCTGCAAAAAATGCTGATGTAAGACGCAGATCCTATGGATCCACATTCAGCTGATTCAGCAAGGCATTAAGTAAAATGTAACTAACATCTCAGGTCTGTCAGAAGTAGCCCTGCATAATTAGGAATTTATTTTCTTAAAAAGCTCCAGAGGAATCGAAAAATATGATTGAGGGGGGAAGGTTTCCACCATCCATTTCAATGCCACAACCCACCTATTATATCATAGGGTTGTCACCACAGTTAACACTGCCCCCAATGCCATGTTGGTGAAAGTACCCATTGGTGAAGGCTGAACAAAGAGTTATTTTCAATCTCACTAATTCATGCCAAAAAGAATGAATGTCTTAATCCTGTGCCAAAAATGTGCAGGACAGCTCTTACAGAGGAAGGATGGACCATTCTAAGTAGGAACACTTGTGGATGAGGTCTTTTTTTTTCAATCCAAACAGTGCCAACTGTGATTCATATACCATATTTATATGCCAATGTGGACAGGCACGAAGTAACATTATGTTTGTACTGGACTAGAATGTTTCCCTGCTTGCTCGCCAAAGTGATTCAAATTCTCCAAGATCTTTAATATTACAAGGACCTTAACAAAAGGGAAAAAAAGCTTATCTGTGTTACATGGAGTCATTACTCAACAACCACTTTAAGATGAGGGTCTTACATTCCTTCTAGTAAACTAAAAAAACTTATTTTAATATCTATGCAACTCAATATATTCTTTTCACTGTAATTTTGCAATTTTTATTATCATTGTACCATTGTTGTTTGAATCAATAAAATCGAAAAGGGAAAAGAAAATACTGTAGGTTGTCCTTCAAAATTTAGCTCTTTAAGGTAGAGGCTAAACAGTACTGTACAAACAGTTCTACACAGTTATCTGTTCTCTTTTAATTTTCACCAGGAAGCAGCATTATCTCAAAGTGAGAATATTAAACTTGAGATGTCTAATACTCATAATTTCCTTTACACCCCCAAATGCAATCAATCTTTCATCATTTCTAAGAGTTCAAGAAAAGGCATAACAGCTAAATGCATCATCTCTCATGCTGAAGTTACCATGGTAACTATTCTTTTCACACATTATGTAAAACCCACCTAATATATGCAGCCACATTTCTACTGTTTTATATTTAATTAATGCCTGCAAATTCTCCTCTTCTCTCTGTTTTTGTAACTTAAATAAACTAACATGGGAGTTTGGATTTGGAATGACTTCCAAGTCCTAAAATTTGGAGTTACTTAATCCAAGGTGCAAATAACTTATTGCCTAGTGGTATATTGCTATGTACCATCATGTCACTTCTGACTTACAGCAACCTGAATAAGATTTCTCAGGTTTGTGAGATGTTCAAAGAGTGATTTTCTCCTGCCTTTCGATCACTCCTAATAAGTTTCCATGGCTAAGCAGAGAAATGAACTCAGGTTTCCTGAGTCACAGCTCAGCACTCCATCATATCACACTGGATCTCACCTAAAGCAATACAAGATAAAAATCAAGGCTATATTTCGTAACATAGTTTTTGGCCTTCTAATGTTTATATACTCATTTTCAAGGGTCCTGTAGAACAGCCATACAGGTACACTGATTGTATCCAAGGGTATATCTGTCTTTTGTGATTAAATTAAGGCAATGCTGCTGTACCCTCTGTGATTTTGCATTCTGAGGTCGCAGTATGCCTAGTTCATAAGTCATTACCTGCCACCCCACATGCCTTTAACTGATAATCTGTGAAGAACTTCAGATAGTAAGTCCAATAATCTGCTCACCATTATGCAAAATCACAATGAAAATATTTAATTTGGGAAATTTGGTAGCCTGAATCCTAATCAAGACTCTAAAAAATTCCATTCGCATGTAAAACCGTTGTGTCACCTCCTCTTCATACCATCCACCTGCACCCTATTCCCCAAAGCTGCTTCTGAGAATCCAGCAACCAAACAGAATAGCTTAAGGGGGTGTGAGGTGCATGTGAAACAGGGAATGGACAAAAATCAAGGAATATTGCTTCTAAAATGCACACGTCTTTGGCTATAAGTTTAAAAGAATATTACAATTAGTATTAAAATGTACTAGCATAGTAATACTAATAGGAGGAGCAGTACAAGCATATGGTGAGAAATCATTAAGAAATCTTTTGAAATTTGTATGGAAATCTCAAGTTGCTAGTAGAGAGGTAGTGAAGTTTGCTCTTGTTCAAAGTCTAACATCCTTGGTAGAAGGCCTCAGAATGAAATTAGGGGGGAAAAGTCTCTGACCTGCACTGGAACGCCAGCTGATGCAGGTGGATAGGATCCGGATGAATGCATCTTTGAGTACGTAGAATACATAGGTGCTTCATTCACTAATTTGTTGTAGAGTTCCAATGCTTCCATCACTTTAACATTTAGTTCGGATAACTCAGAATGCTTCCTACAGCAGAAGAGGAAAGTCAAGTGTTTTCAATTCCTGTGCATTAGCTGCATTTATTAAGTTTAACTATAAAATGAATTAGACAGAGCCTTCTAAATATTTGGATTAGAATTCAAAAGTTTAATTCCATTGATAGAACTTCTCTTGACTGAAGCGTTAGAAGGGAGTGGCCCTTCTCCCACTGCAACCACTAAATCTGCTCTGGAGCTAGGATACCCTTTATAGTTGGGTTCTGGGCAGTATGGAAATTACAGGGGAGATAGAAAGGAAAGCTGGTGGCTGGGATCAGTGTGACCTGGGATGTAGGCTTCTGTCTCCCATATCCTCTACTGCAATGGTTCTCAACCTTGGTTCATCCAGGTGTTCTTGGGCTGCAATTCCTAGAAACCTTCACCACTAACAGTGCTGGTCAGGATTTATGGGAATTGTTGTCCAAGAACACTTGGGTTACCCAAGGTTGAGAACCACTGCTCTATTGCATGTCTTTGCTTTGCTCTCTGCATTCTATCTTCTACACTTCTTAGGGCATCCTGACCTACTGGACATCCCCAGAGCTACTCTGGTTCACCTTTCCTACAAGCAGCAGTGGGGGCATGTGTACTAACCACATTTTACATTTTAATTTTACTTCCTTGTAGTAAGAGATTATCTTACCTATCAATTTCTTCCAGTTTCTCATCAATCATGGGGCCCATCTGTTGGCATATATCTAGTGACATAAAAGTGTTGACATTTTTTTCATTTACATCCTCATAAATCAAACTACAGAGCAATAAGGCTGCAAGTAATGTAAAATTTATTTAGCATGAAACAGGAATTTCCTGTAGTGATGGGCCAGCAAACACCACCTGCAAAATTTCTTTCAGTTTGCACTTAGTTTAATGAACAAATCAAAATGAACCTAATAGTGGTGTTGGAAGAGGTTTATTTTTTTGTTTGTTTCATAGATTTTTATACTGCCCCATCAGTGCAAGACATGGTTAACAGTTCTGGATGGTTAGCAATTGGTAAAATCAAACAGAAATAGCAAAGCAAACCATAAGAATGATAAAATGAAAGAACAAATCAAATCAACTTGAGAATCACAAGACAAAGACACTGTGAATAGGGTGGGCAGGGCAAATGGCAAATTCATTTGAGGTTGCCATCAAAAGCTTCTGTGGAGAGCCATGTCATGGGCAATCTCTTAGAGATAGGTAAGGAGGGGGCTAGCCGCCTAGAGTGGTCTATTGACTAGATAGGCGGGATATAAATAAAATTAATAATAATAATAATAGGTGTAGTTAACGGGGAGCCAATTCCAAAGGGCTTGTGCCAAAACCAAGAAATGTAATCATTATTATATTTAGCAGCAATTAAATACCTTCTAAATCCAGAAGATCAGGAGAATCAGGTTTAGGATCACTTGGATCTATGCTCTGAAGTAACTGCAATGTCTTATCCATCTTATTCTGAAAGTGGGGAAAATGCATAATTACAAAGGTAGTAGCACTCTTTCAGAAATTCATAAAACTTTATTGCTATGCCACAGTAACCTCTTCAACAAAAAAAGTCCTACACATGACATATATATCAGTCAGAAACCACCACATACCTCATCTATGTAAACTGGTTCAGGTGTAGCTTTTGCAGTTTCCTCTGTAGCGTCTTCACAAGAAGAGCTTTTATCCACAGTTGCTGTTAAGAGAACTTACTAATATGAATTTCTTTTCAGTTTAGTTCCAGTAGCCTAAAAATATTTCTATTACTCTAGTCTGCTAATACATTTCTCAGCATACTGTAAGTTCTCTAAGTGGAGAAATTTTTTTAAATATGTGCACAGAAAACTTTTAGATTTGCTGCTATCAAGATAGCATCTTTTAAAACACACATTATGCACCCTGAACTCAGAATCCAGATGGCAAATTAAAAGCCATTTCATCCCACAATTTCTAGTAGCATCTAACTTGCAATATTTCAATGTCTTTGCTCAGCAGTGACAAATTTTTAATCCAACTGGAGCACCATTTAAAAACCAACTTTCTTCACAAACAGAATTTCATCCTGTGCAGTTATACAGCGAATGAAGGTCTTGCAGGTATAAGGGAAGCAGGATCTTCTGTCATACTGCACAGAGTACAAATGATTTAGAAATTAGAGCACAATGAGTCAGAGGATTAGATCCCATTCCCAGGGTACTCAGTGACTTTGGACAAGTCTTTCAATTTCATGGCACTTCTCTGCATAGAAGTGGGATAAAACACTTAGTGTATAATTTTTCAAGTACTTCCGAAACCAAGTTTTTATTCAGCTTACCTGAGTCAGGTTCATCATTTAAGTTAGAGGTCACAAAATTAGAAGGGAACAATCCCACTCCTCTGTGATTTTCTCCTTTCCACCAGTTGGCATCACTGAGTAACAAACATTTACATGTTAGCACTCACAAACTGATCCACAATATTTTTATTGCCTCCTTCAGATCTCTAGGCTTAAGACTTTTTTTAAATTTACAAATTAGTACTGGTTACAGCTTGCTTTCTTCTATTTGTAGCTCTCTATTAGAAGAAAAGCCAGAGCAACAAACTTCAATTGCTTGCAATGCAAAACAGTCAGAGCCGGTATGATTCAGTGGTTGGAACAGGAAAGCCTGGATTTAAATCCCCACTCCACTATGAGTGGAATCTGAGGTGGAGAGGAAAGAATTCACTGCTACTGAGTTGACTGACATTCTCCTCAGTTCAGAAAAAGGTCCTTCTCAGTCAAAACCTCTCAAGGGCATCACATGTAGGTTGCAATATATCCAACCATGTAAGGCTGGTGGACCTCATTGATGCAACAATTTTTTGGAAATAAAAATTTTAAATTTCTCCCTTCCCTGGAAGTCTCAAGGTTCCCATGTGTTCTCTTTGATGTGAGAAACATGTTGAGGGCAGTGGAGAGCCTTTAATTTCCTAAAATTGCAGTGGGCATGTTTTATCAGTGGCAGTAATTTTCAGAAACTAAAGATTCTGCTCCCCATCCTGCCAGGTCCCGTGATTTCTCCATGACAAAAAGAAACTCACTGGAGCCATGGGACCTTTTGGGGAGGAATCAGATTTTTTTTTTTTTTTTGTTTCTAGGAAATTGGCATGGCTGATGACATGATTACCTTTACAAGTTAAAGCAACAGAATTTAGCCACTGCTTAACAGTTATGAAAATGTACAAATCAGAATGTTAGTTATTGAAGGCAGCAAAATTACTTACAATGATTGCTAACAAATTCATACTTAACGAGTTAAAACCCTGAATTTAAATGAAACTTGTTTCCAAACATACACTGAGTTACTTGGACAAACAATACAAACTATACACAGACCTACTGATCACATGCATGAACCACACAATTATTTGAGAACAGATTTACAAAGGCTTGAAATAGTTTTATCTAGATTATTTAAGAAACTAAATGTGTCTTGCAATTATAAACGCTCCAGCTTTCAAAGGATATGGAGCATGCAATAAAAAGACATACAGAGTACACGATTAGTTCATTAAATAGAGGCTTCAAACTATAACGTACCTGTCATCCAGAACAATAATTATATCCCCAGTTTTAAAGGTAAGTTCATTGTCTTCAACAGCTTCAAAGTCATATAAAGCTCGCACTTTTCTTGAGACTTTCTGGTTGTTCTGCTGAACTTCTACAGATGGGTATAAAGATTTTGTTTCTGTTTGTTGCTGTTTCTGTTCTTGCAAAGATAATTCAATAGCTATGATATAGAAAACAAAAAATACCTTTTTATAGGGGTTTATAGGGGTCTAGGCTGACTATTACATATGCAAATTGCAGATTTTATACTGTAAAACAGCATTCTGTAAAACTTTTGAGTGGGGGACCCTTGTCTAATTTGCCCTAACTTTTAGAATCTAGTGGGTGAAATCCTTTTACTTACGTTATATCAACAGCTGTGACAATTTTTCAGAAATTAAAGCGTTTCCACTCCCACCCACCTCCTCCAAATAATCCCTTTGGCTCTCATTTGTTCTTGGGAAGCCACTGTGAGCTGTGAAATGGGAAGGGAGCTGAATTATAAAAATGATCATTGCTGCCTTACCTGCAGCTCCCAATGGCTTTCCTATAACGAAAGGAATTCCATAGGAGCTTTGGGGTCAAAACTGGAAACATTTTACTTTTAAAAAATCACCACAGCTGATGATATCATCAGCCTAATGAGGCATAACTTACAAAACATGATTTCAGCCATTGCATACCAACATCACCACGCATAGCAGTGTGCATATGGCTTACTACTTTATAAGAATGTCTGTGTGCTATAGTAACAATCCCAGCATTGGGTTCAGAAGAAAATAACAGAACAGGAGACTTATGGAGTCCCTTTTGAAACCATATTTAGGAAAGCATGATAAGAACATAGCAGTGGCTCCTTCTGAGCTTCTCAAATCATGTGGAAATGATGGAGCAGTGTGCCATCAGATTCGTCACAGGTCGCCTGCCACACACAGTGTGCATCAATGAAGATCCTCTTCCACCAAAAGCATTCAGTCCTTCCAGATTCTGGATGTATGGGGCTTGTGGTGCAGTGATTAAACTGCAGCACTGCAGACCACTGATTCACTATCCACGGTCTGAAAAAATTAAAAACATTAAAAGAAAAAATCCACCCCACCCCACCCCCAATTTTCACATGTATTACCAGAAACAGCCACTAGAGGGAGCCAGAGATCATGCTATGAATACGGTACTTCTTAGTAAAGAATATATAGCATGGTCTCTGGTGCCCTCTCTTGGCCAGTTCTAGTAATGTATGTGAAATTTTTTTTTCTGTTCCCCCCCCCCTTCCCATGCGCGCGCTCTCTCTCTCTCTCTCAGAGTAAGCTGGGGTGTACGGGCCTGAAACACGACAAAACCGCCTCCCATGCCCCCCTACAGAGCAGAATGAGGCTTCCTGTGATTTTAAAAAAGGCCTTCTAAAATTTGGGGTGGGGTGGGGTAGGGAAGCTGGAACTGCATGCAACCAGGAGACAGAATTTTCCCAACTCTGACGTAAGGTCTGAAAACTGAAACTGCCCAGCATATTTTTTTTGTTAAATGAAGGCCTATCTGAATAAGCTACAATGCAAAATGCTAATGGACAAAACACTGCCAGGGAAATGCAGAGCGGAAAGGCAAGCACGAAACCAGTTTCTCTTTTCTGGGTCTCCTGTGTCTGGTTGTAAAATCAGCTGTGCACTCCATTGTGCAAATGACAGACTGCAGATCAACTGTAGTATGACTGTCCTTTCACGCATTTTTACCGTCCCCCCAAAAAACTGGCCACTGACTTTAAAGAACTGTTGTAAGAGATTACAATCATACCAAAAGTATCATGAAAGAAAATGAGATTCAAAAGAACATTCTTTTTTTTTCTGAGATGCATAACTAATATAGTTTCCAGTTTCCCTACCTCCCCTCGCCCTTGGGAGAGAGAAAAAAATGCCTTCTCATTTCTCACTTCATGGGTTCAGATTTCTTTAAATGGAAAATATTGCACATTTTAAGGAGTAAGCCATACAGTATTTCCCAATTCAGGAAGAGAAACACTTTGAATGTTATCTCACTCAAGAGACACGGTGACTAATATTTTACCTTTAGCTATATCTTCATCTTCTTTGTTTTTGCTTGATGACGCACCACCATTCTTGGCAGTCGTGGAGGGACTCTGTAAATGGCATTGCAATATAAATAAGCTAAAGAAATAAATAAGCTTGATAATTAAATCAAGTGGAAAAAGGTCTACTTTTGCCTGCACTTTAAAACAACAATGCATTAATGTATCTGTCTTCTGGTAAGCATTTTTGACCTGTGCTTTATAAAAGTAGAGGAATCACAAGAGGTACTAAAATAGTCAATATGTTTTGGATAGTAACCCTTTGAAGACACCTCAGCTTTTTCAGCTCAGTCAGAAAGTAGTACCACGTATTGTTTCACAGATACATGGCAAGTCCTCTCCCTAGAAGAGAGGGTGATGTGTGGCCCTCCTCTTCTCTAGAGATGTTGTACTACAACCTCCTATCCACTCCAGTCGGCACAGCCAAGGATGACAGATTAGCGAAGTTGCAGTCCAACATCTGACAGGCCATACATTTACCGACCTGTGCTCTAGAGACACTATTGCAAATCCAACAGAAATCTATGCTTATATAAATGACAATTGGACAGGTGTGTTTCTGCTCCTGCTCCATGATCCAATTTGCTTCCCAGTTTTCAGTTTTGAAGCAAAGAATACTACAGCCAGAATGGGTATAATCGCGAACTTTCATTTACCAAAGAAGAATTTGGGGTAACATGAGAGGAGAAGGAAGCGCACAAGCCTGACCAGCAGTCCTTGCCCTTGGCTAAAGTCTGTGTAATCATTTTTTAAAGCTGCCTAGATAAACATTTGCATGTCAAGGTTAGCTAAGCTAAACGCCCACTTGTGCAAGAATAATAATATTACATCATTAAATAGATTTAATATTCTAATTTTATAGATTATAGTATGATTCCTGCAAACCACCCTCAGGAAAAAAATCTTCTGAAGGGTAAGACATACATTTTATAATAGAATTTAAAAAAATCGAAGTAGCCATGTGAGCTAAATGTCAAAACAAAACTCAGAGTTGAGTAATTATTGATATAATATTGATATAAATATAGTTCTGAACATTTCCAGTGTGGTGCAGTGGACAGAGTAATGGACAAGGACTCTGGAGAACATGGTTTCAATCCCTGCTTAGCCCTGGAAAGTGAATGGGAGTGTGGAACCACTCCCTTAAATATTTCACTTACCTTGAAAGCCCTATCAGGGTCTCTATAAGTGGGTTCCAACTTGACGGCACAAAACAAATATCACATGAAAGAATATGAATACATTTAGATATATGTTTACCTTAAATGTAGTTGCTCTCACTGCAAAACAGGATACTGTACTCATAAACCAGATCACAAAGTTAAAAAAAAAGACAACTAAAAAGAAGTGACCATGACACCATATCTCCAGTCTCTAGATTAAATGCCCCTCTCTGTCCGGAAAATATTAAATATTCTGAAACAAAATGAAATCTGGTCTTTCACCTGTGACCCAGCCGTGGGAAATGTGACTCCTTCTTCCTTAAGAGATTTAATAGTTGCTGATATTAAACTAAATTGTGGGTCTTTCTGAAATTCTTCCGACCATTCCACCATTAAAGCCTTTAATTTTTCACATACTTTAGGATGAGCCTAAAAATCCAGAGGGAAAACAGAAGTGTGCATAAACAAGAATTGTGATCTAATAGCAGTTAATAAAAAGTTTGTTTGTTTCAGAAGTTACTGTTGGAATCCAAAACACAACAGAACTAGTTTTGCATGACAAAGGGGATTTGGGCTTCTGCTTAAAGCAACCTTCCATACATTCTGACCTTTAAACTGAGGAAAACATGAACCAACATTAAGAGCAAGTTCTTTTGGTTTCTGAATGACATAAGGCATGGCCAAGGCATAGCTAAAGTCCACCCCGGTATGTCACCGGTTCACATGATAGCCTTATTCAGGCACTCAAAAAATAAATATTAATTTGGAAGTCTGAACTGGGAGAGTTCAAGCCTTGCATCCCCTGCCTGTTGTGATCTGCACATCTGAACGACAGTCTGAACAGGAGACAGTCTGCTACACAGGACCTCTCCACAAGATTGGAAATTCTGATTTTTCAGGATGCCCAACCACATGGTAAGACAGAGCTGGGATGCCCTCTCTCTGCCCAGGCTTTTAAATTAATCCTTTTTTGCATGTCTGAACACTGTTATAACTTAAGTAGAATAGTTTTAAAATTTAGAAGTCAGTACAGTGGGGTCTCTACTTAAGAACGTCCCTACTTAAGAACAATCCAACTTAAGAACAGCTCCATTTGCTAATTTTTGCTTCTACTTGAGAACAAAAATCCAAGATAAGAACAGGAAAAAAACCTTTCCTGCTCTTTTTTTAACCTTAGGTCATCTTAGGTTAAAAAAATATTCTCCCCCTAGTGGTAGAGTATGTATTAACCAGCTTTGCATTAGTTCCTATGGGAACTAATGCTTCAATGTACGAACGCACCTCTACATAACAAAAAAACAGCCAGAACGGATTAATTAGTTTTCAGTCCATTCCTGTGGGAAATTTTGCTTCAACTTAAGAACATTTCAATTTAAGAACACTATTCCAATACGGATTAAGTTCTTAAGTAGAGACCCCACTGTATAAAAAATTAGTTTTAGTCTACAAAGAATTGCTTTAAAATCAATGCATTTCAAAAATATCTTTATCAAGTATATGATAAACTTTCAGAGTTAAAATGCTCTGTTCTACCACATAAGAAACAGATACAGCAATTTCTTACAATCTGTTTTTTCTCCATGACAACTGTCACTTCAGATACTGCAATCTCTCTCTCTCTCCCCCGAACAAGCATGAACAGCATGTACCTCGTATACACTCTTTTCATAGGTTTGTATGATTTTATCACATCAGTTGCTTCCATTCGATTCCAATTATGCTCTTTCCAGCAACCTGAGCTAATATCAGAAGTACATTCTACTGATACAGCTATTCCATCTATGTATTTTTATATTGTCTTTAAATATGATGCACAGTAGAAACTTACCTTGTTTATTATACCACGTACTTCACTGGCAAAGTCACGTGAGCAGATTTCCAAATGGAAAATCTTTCCACAATTTGACACACAGGCTCCTAAAAGCTAAATAAAATTGGGGGGAAATTTAGATAATGGAAACAATCACACAAAATACAAAATGCTATGCATGAAAGTAATGTTGAAAGTATGTGACATAAAACACTCTATCACTGTAAACACCAGTATTAATGTAAGTCCAAGATAAAATCTGGTCATACATTCTGTCTTATAAAAAACAAATCAATCATTCATGACACTTACAGTTAGAGCTTGAAGAGCAACATGGGGTACTTTGTGATTTACTCTCTTCATGATGGCTTTAAGGCAGTCTTTTGCTCTAAATAAAATAAACCAGAATCACACTTTTATCAATTTCACAAGGGCTCAAAATCTATTGCAAGGCACAAGACACTAAAGAGACACATTGTCCCGAGACATAATCCTATAGTTCAAAGAGTAATTCCAAGCCTTCCAGAAGTACTGTTTATGATGTCTCCATACTCAGTTGCTGAGTACACATAAACAAGACAGCCATCACAGGAACAACCCCACTCCCTCTCTATATGTTGATACAGAATCTGTATCAGATTTGAAGGTTTGAAAAGAACTAATTTCCTATATTCTGACTGCTTTTCCTTTGTATCAGATATTTAGCTTAAAACCAGGTACTGCCAATCTCAAATAGAAAGCTAGCTAACTACAGAAAACACAGTGGTGCCTCACTAGACAGTTACCCCGCCTGACAGTTTTTCGCTAGACATTGACTTTTTGCGATCGCTATAGCAATTCGCAAAACAGTGATTCCTATGGAGGAATTTCACTGGGCAATGTTTGGTCCCTGCTTCGCAAACCGATTTTCACTACACAATGATTTTGACAACTCCCTCCGCACTCGCAAAACAGGTGTTTCAGGACCTAAGCTTCGCAAGACAGCTAGTTAAACAGCTGATCGGCAGTTCGCAAAGCGGCTTTCCTATGGCTGATCTTCGCTAGACAACGATGATTCTTCCCCATTGGGAAGGTTTCAATGCATTCCAATAGGGAAATACTTTTCGCTAGACAGTGATTTCGCTAAACAGCAATTTCAGTGGAACGGATTATCATTGTCTAGCGAGGCACCACTGTAAAGTGATATCACCAACATCAATCTGGCACATGATTCACCTTGTCGAAAGCTATGATACCGGCTTTCCAAAACTGTGATGTCATATCGCAAATACACATTTTAACTCATTCAGTCTAACCACTAACAAACATAATTAATTCCATGCATCTCTGGGGTAATACTGTGTTGCTCTTACTTAATTAAATTAAAGTGCTGTCAAGTAAGAGCATCACAATCAGACAAGTCCTTTTGTTAGGTATGAGCATCACAATCAGAACACACTTATTACAAAAATTATTTTTACAAAAATATGAGATACATTATTTATAAACTTAACTAGCCTGTTCCCTACTGGATGCCCCGCATTAAGTATATGTCTCTTGACAACATAAACACAAAAGAGAGCTTATGCACCAGCTCGCATAGATTCTGAAACAACCTATTTACATTTCTTCTTTGGATCTTAACTAAAGGACCCCATTTAGCCTAATCAGATTACTGTCTAAACGCATCTGCAGTGTGTGAAATGACTAGAACTGGCCATCAGATCTGAGCACAGAAAACAGGTAAAATCGGTAAAAACATAAAATGACATTCACAGAAGGTGGCATAAAATGGCACTGAGAGGAGGCTGGGCAAGCAATAAAACGTTTCTCACCCATTAGGAGTGCTTGCAACTTTGTCACATATATCCATAATAACTCCCCAGTCTTCAGCAGTGTTGTACTCATTTGTGGCTTTTTCTGAAAGAAGAAAGATTGAGAATCAACACTTTTTCAGAAAAGAAGGGATTTTATGTCTGGATCTACCACTAGCTCAAAAAGCACTTTTAAATGTATTTTCTTTCATTTTATGTGATGTTACTTATTTCTATTGTGCCATTCTCCCAGAATTGACACACAGAGTATAATACAGTTAAAAGAAAACAAAATTCAAATATAGTAAGTTACAGACATCATACGGAGTTATGTTATATTTTAATATTAAAACACACTCATGATTTGTTGTTGTTTAGTCATTAAGTCATTAACTCTTCGTGACCCCATGGACCAAAGCGCGCCAGGCCCTCCTGTCTTCCACTGCCTCCCGGAGTTGTGTCAAATTTATGTTGGTTGCTTCAATGACACTGTCCAACCATCCCGTCCTCTGTCATCCCCTTCTTCTCTTGCCTTCACACTTTCCCAACATCAGGGTCTTTTCCAGGGAGTCTTTTCTTCTCATGAGATGGCCAAAGGACTGTATTGGAGCCTCAGCTTCAGGAACTGCCCTTCTCAGGGTTGATTTCCTTTAGAATGGATAGATTTGTTCTCCTTGCAGTCCAAGGGACTCTCAAGAGTCTCCTCCAGCACCACGATTCAAAAGCATCCATTCTTCGGTGGTCAGCTTTTTTTATGGTCCAGCTCTCACATCCATACATCACAACAGGAAAAACCATAGCTTTGACTATGCGGACCTTTGTCGGCAAGGCGATGTCTCTGCTTTTTATGATGCTGTCTAGGTTTGTCATCGCTTTTCTCCCAAGAAGCAGGCGTCTTTTAATTTCGTGGCTGCTGTCTCCATCTGCAGTGATCATGGAGCCCAAGTAAGTAAAGTCTGTCACTGCCTCCGTATTTTCCCCTTCAATTTCCCTGGAGGTGATGGGACCAGTGGCCATGATCTTAACTTTTTTGATGTTGAGCTTCAGACCATTTTTTGCACTCTCCTCTTTCACCCTCATTACAAGGTTCTTTAATTCCTCCTCACTTTCTGCCATCAGAGTGGTATCATCTGCATATCAGAGGTTGTTGATATTTCTTCCGGCAATCTTAATTCCAGTTTGGGATTCCTCCAGTCCAGCCTTTCGCATGATGTATTCTGCATATAAGTTAAATAAGCAGGGGGACAATATACAGCCTTGTAGTACTCCTTTCCCAATTTTGAACCAATCAGTTGTTCCAGATCCAGTTCTAACTGTTGCTTCCTGTCCCATGTATAGATTTCTCAGGAGATAGATAAGGTGGTCAGGCATTCCCATTTCTCTAAGGACTTGCCATAGTTTGCTGTGGTCCACACAGTCAAAGGCTTTTGCATAGTCAATGAAGCAGAAGTAGATGTTTTTCTGGAACTCTCTGGCTTTCTCCATAATCCAGCACATGTTAGCAGCTTCGTCTCTAGTTCCTCTGCCTCTTCGGAATCCAGCTTGTACTTCTGGGAGTTCTCGGTCCACATAATGCTGAAGCCTGCCTTGGAGGATTTTGAGCATAACCCTGCTATCGTGTGAAATGAATGCAATTGTACGGTAGTTGGGGCATTCTTTGGCACTGCCCTTCTTTGGGATTAGGATATAGACTGATCTTTTCTAATCCTCTGGTCACTGCTGAGTTTTCCAAACTTGCTGGCATATTGAGTGTAGCACCTGAACAGCATCAGCTTTTAAGATTTTAAATAGTTCCACTGGAATGCCATCACCTCCACTGGCCTTGTTGTTAGCCATGGTTTCTAAGGCCCACTTGACTTCAATCTTCAGGATGTCTGGCTCAAGGTCAGCAACCACACTATCTGGGTTCCCCAGGACATCCAGATCTTTCTGGTATAATTCCTCTGTGTATTCTTGCCACCTCCTCTTGATATCTTCTGCTTCTGTTAGGTCCCTACCTTCGTTGTCCTTTATCATGTCCATCTTTGCATAAAATATTCCTTTGATAGCTCCAATTTTTTTGAACAGAGCTCTGGTTTTCCTCTTTCTATTATTTTCCTCTATTTCTTTGCATTGTTCATTTAAGAAGGCCCTCTTGTCTCTCCTTGCTATTCTTTGGAAGTTAGCATTCCATTTTCTGTAACTTTCCCTATCTCCCTTGCATTTTGCCTCCCTTCTCTTTTCTGTTATTTGTAAGGCCTCGTTGGACAGCCACTTTGCTTTCTTGCCTTTCCTTTTCTTTAGGGTGGTTTTTGTTGCTCTCTCCTGTACAATTTTACGCGCCTCTATCCAAAGTTCTTCAGGCACTCTGTCCATCAAATCTAGTTCCTTAAATCTGTTCTTCACTTCCACTGTGTATTCATAAGGGATTTGGTTTAGATTATACCTGACTAGGCCAGTGGTTTCTCCTACTTTCTTCAGTTTAAAATTACATTTTGTTATAAGAAGCTGATGATCAGAGCAACAATCAGCTCCAGGACTTGTTTTTGCTGACTGTATAGAGCTTCTCCATCTTTGATTGCCGAGAATATAATCACTCTGATTTTGGTATTGCCCGTCTGGTGATTTCCATGTGTAGAGTCACCTCTTGTGTTGTTGGAAAAGAGTGTTTGTGATGACCAGCTTGTTCTCTTGACAAAACTCTATTAGCCTTTGCCCCGCTTTGTTTTGAACTCCAAGTACTAGCACTGGTTTACAGAACATTATTCAGAAGTAGATTACAGGCAAAACTGTACACAAAAATGTAGTGTTCCCCTGGAAAGAGTGTAGTCATTCATTTACTTCTGCCATGAGTTCGAGCCCTATATGAAAGGATTTTAGAATCTGACTATTTCCTACCAGACCCCTTTGAGTTTTAAACTAGTCAGAGGTAATACTGCCAATCACTGTCAATAGTGTGAAATAATTTTAATGGTCCCTTTCATACCTTTAATCTCAAATCCCTCAAATATGAATCAAAACAGTGGTGGCTTTTATATGAGTTCAGGAGAGAAGACTTGGGATGTTATCCATCTGTAGCTGAGTTTTATGTTTATTTTTATTAGCCCACTTTCAAATTTTAGAAGTAATTCTCCAACAGAATGTTTATGGGCCAAAGTCAAAGCAACAACCCACACAGAGAACTAAATGCCTTATGAATTTCAAAATGTTCAGCCCTCTGATCTTGTCTGTTATTGTACATATCAAAGATATACTGTATATTCTCGAAGGCTTTTACGGCCGGGATCTGATTGGTTGTTGTGGGTTTTTCGGGCTCTTTGGCCGTGTTCTGAAGGTTGGTTTTCCTAACGTTTCGCCAGTCTCTGTGGCCGGCATCTTCAGAGGACAGGAGTCAGAACTCTTGTTTGTATTCTGTGTAGCACTTGAATAGAGTACTAGAATAGGACTCAGAAACCTGTGTTCAAATCCCCCCTCAGCTTACTTTGAAAATTTTATGGTGATCCTAACAAGTTGGATGTGACTTGACAGCACATATTAACCATTTGTGACTAAGAAGTGACAGTGCACAGGAAAACTATCTTTGATTTGATGGTTGTTGTGGGTTGAAAAATCAAAGATAGTTTGCCTACTGGCTCTACTACCGAGAAACATAGCATAGGAAAATTCATTTTACTTTTCCACACAAGCCACTGGCCTCCTGAGTCAAATGGAAATATTGCGTTGGGGATAGAGATGGGAGCTACATGCTTCATACAAAGCACAAAACCACAGGTGGTGCTGGGTTCTATTTCCCTCCCCCAAGGCCTCCTGGTCCCTGTGCAGTGAGACTCCCCATCCTGCCTCCTCACCAGAGTGATTGGCTGCCTGAGGAGGCAGAGAAAGGCTGGCTGGGGTCCTACCTGGATTGAAGCAACACTGCCAAAGAAGGACCCCAGCAGCATGCAAAGCAGAGTAAATGGACCAGGAGACCTGGAGGGAGGGAGATGGAACTCGGCACTCATCTCTAGTTGGGAGCTTCATGTTAAAGTGGCTAAACTGCAGTACTGCAGCCAAAGCACCACACACAACCCAGGTTCAATCCCGGATAGCTGGTTCAAGGTTCACTCAGCCTTCCATCCTTCTGAGGTTGGTAAATTGGAGATCCAGTTTGCTGGGGACGGGGTGGGGGGAATGTGGCATTTGCATAATTCAACTGCAAACCACCCAGAGAGTGCTTTAAGTGCTATGGGGCAGCAAACAAACAGCATGTTTTGCTTTTTTGGAGGAGAATCTTAATAGGCAAATAAGTACACCTACAACCCAGAGAAACAAGGCCTGTGAAGACCGGGTAGTACAGGCTGATGTACTGAGGGAGAGACACTCCGACAAATACTGGGGCTCCAACCCATTATGTGCTTTACATCAAGGCTTGAAAAATGCACTCATCCACTTGTCTGTGACAAGTGAAAAATGCTCGACGAGCCTCTCTCTCTCTAATCCTGCAGTCCTCCCCTTCCACTGCAAAAGGAAAACTGCCCTCTTCTCGCAAGAAGAAAGTTCAAATAGCACACAGAGATATAGCTCTGCAGGAGAATGCGGAGTAGTCCCATGCTGGAGAATATGGAGATATCTTGCTCCCAATTTCAACCGAACTGGGGGGGGGGACACACATCCTGGGGTGTGAGGGAACGATGGCTCCTTAAGAGGCCGGGCGCTTTTGCTTTCAGTTTTATTTTTGATGGACACATTCAAAAGAAAGGCATTAAAAATACAAGCTTCATGCCCCCACAGGCACGCAAGTAATAAAGCAACCCAAATCAGTGATTCCCGTGTATGTAATACAATTTATTTTGGGTTTGTATGCATTGTTATGTAGAAATAAAAGTGAAGAAGTGCCTAGTTTAAATTTGTTAACATAAATTGCAAGGCTATAATCTGGTCATGCTGACAGGCGAAATTTTTGACTGACTGGTGAGACATTCTAAAATTTTTCAAGCCCTGGTTTTATATACTAGTACTAAAACCTTGAATCTGGCCCAAAAAACAAGAGGGGCCAGTGCAGATAAACCAGCCTTGGCAAGATGTGATCAAATTCGCTCACATCTGACACCAGTCTGGCCACTGCATTCTGGACCTTTTGCAGTTTCCATAACAGCTTCAAGGGCAACCCCACATATAGAGCATTATAGTAATGAATCTTAGAGATCCCCAGCACATGGCCCAATGTAGTCAGAGACCCCCCCTCCCCCATTCCAGGTAAAGGTGCAACTGGGCATCAAGTCTAAGTAGGTTGAAAACTGACCTGGACACAGGGGCAAATGATAAAATAATTAAAAGAATGTATGAATGTCTATTAAATATGAAAACAGAAGATGAAGTGGTGAAAGACTGTATGATAAAATGGGCACAAAATGTTGGTCATAACTGCCACCTGTCCGTTGGTTGTTTCACCAATCAAAAGGTACAAGCTACATGTCGTGTCACTGCCACCAGGTGATTACATCAACATTGTTTATTATTAATCACAGAGGTCCAGAAAATGTATCATTTTAAAAAGAATCAAGTAGAAGTTGTTTATTGTTATAGGTGATGAAGGTACAATCAGTATCTTTAACTCTTAACCAAACATCCCACTTCATCCACCCTCAACTGCCAACCCTCTCTCTATCCACCCCAAACTCCAAAACTCTCCCACTCTCAAACCCTAAAATTCTAATCTAGCCTCCTCCTCCTGCAGAGAATCTTCTATCTCATGACTCTGCCTCTCCAG